>NC_142601.1:40928696-41228696 GCF_041222555.1 Hakea prostrata | reverse complement strand
GAATTCCGATGATTCTTTGTTAACACCTAAAAGAGATGGAAAATCATTCTCCGAGAATGTTGCATCCCTAGACTCAAGTTTCGTTCTCCTCTCACTCTCATCTAGTCCAATGAAGACATGGCCCTTTGAGGGTTCAGAATATCTCACAAAGATACACTTTCTTCCTCTGGGTCCAAGCTTTCCATATTGGTGAGAAGTAGAGTGAACATATGCTGCACATCCCCATATGTGCAAGTAACTCAAATTTGGCTTCCTTCCGGTCCACAACTCATATGGTGTGGATGGAACCGATTTGGTTGGAACCCTGTTGAGGATATAGGCAGCAGTCTACAAAGCATCTCCCCAATAAGAGATGGGTAGATTTGCCTACGCCATCATGGATCTCACCATGTCTAGTAAGGTTCTATTCCTCTTCTTGACAACCCCATTTTGCTGTGGAGTTCCTAGAATAGTAAGTTGTCTAGATATCCCCTTTTCATCACACAACCCTTTGAACATATCGAAGAGATACTCTCTACCTCTATCTGTTTTAAGAGTTTTTATCCTTTTATCTAACTAATTCTCAACTAAGCTCATGAATTTCTTAAAACATTATAGAGCTTCTGACTTATGAGAAATTAGATAAATGTGACCATACCGTGTATGGTCATCTATGAATGTGATGAAATAAGCATGTCTTTTTCTAGTATGCACATTCATGGGTCCACACACATCTGAATAGATAAGTTCTAAAGGAAGAGAGGCTCTCAAAGCCTTTTTAAATGGTTTTCTAGTTGTTTTTCCTGCTAGACATGACTCACAAGTTGGCAAATCAAATAGTGAACCTTGGCTTAAGAGACCTTCTCTTGCCAACCTGTTCATCCTATCTAAGCCAATATGTCCTAGTCTAGCATGCCACAAATTAAAATCAATACACACAGTATTTTGGCAAACAAAAGCATTACTAGGATTATATGAATTATCAATTATATCCAATACAATAAAACCATTATTAAGAAAACCATAACCATAAACTGTATCACATAGATACAAAACCAAAGAATTGTTTTCAAATACAACTCTAAAACCATGTCTCAAAAGATAAATAACAGAAACAAGATTCCACCGAATGTCTGGAGCATATAGCACATCATGGAGTAACAGCGTCCGACCACCTTGCAAAACTAATCTGCATGTGCCTATGCCATGAACCTCCACACTTGAGTTGTTCCCCATCGTTATTCTCCTGTTTCCTCTTGGAATACGACAGTATTCCATGAAGCTCGAGCGTTCCACTGTTATGTGTTTTGTCGCACCTGAATCAACAATCCACAAAGGATTTAGTTCAACAAGCATAGTAGAACTTGTTACATAACAAGATGATGTATAACACACAGTACATACCTCCTACTCAGTGCAATCACTAGCAAAATGATCAGTCTTTCGGCACTAGTCCCCCTTGAACTCTTGGGGCCACTCTTGTTTTTGTTCCCACCCTAGTTACTTTGTTTAGACCGCTGAGGTTGAGCTTTCTCTCTCTTGCGCTCGAAGCCTGCACCCTTACTAGTGCTAGCTTCAACAACAAATACTTCAGTTTGAGGGGCATCGACCAACATCCAATCCTCATCTAGCTCAAGGTGCTTGGCAGCTTGATCAAAAGTCTTGACATCATCAGCATGAGTCAAGAAGATCTTCATATGCTCCCAAGTCTTTTGCAATGACCTGATGACTACGGAGACTTGCTCCTCATCAGTCTTTTGGCGCCCACATGAGCTCAACTCACTAATCATGTCACATCCCACCCGTCGGTCTCGGTTACCCTCCCGACAACCCGTGGGTGCGATCCGTCACAGGATCCAAGGTTTTAGTCTATCAACAATATTTAAGACAATATAAATAATCAAGAGCAAAGAATATTCAATAACTGAATTAAATGAATTACAGGAACCCAAAATACTCCAATATCAAAGGAAAGAAATAAAGAATAAAAGATAAAACAAAAATGAGGGCAGCGGAATAATTCAAAAGTATTTATATCAGTTTCTTTCCAGTTTGCTTTTCTAAGTCAATGAACTTAGACTCCAGTTTAATAAGGTGAGGGGTCCTCCAATTCTTCTCCAGTCTCTGTGCGAACTGCCTGACCACCTTTCGCCTCTGACCATCAACCGGTGCAATAAGCGCACTCCATGTACCCGCAGGAACTCCCGCACATGCTATTTCCATCTCCCATTGGCGGTGCCACATCTTCTTCAAACGGGATGGTTCCTTCATAGGAAACCAGCCCATCTTCAGATATAAATCCTTCTTCTGTATAGGCTAAAAACATACAAAGAATAAAGGAATGAGTTCTAAAGAACTCAGTAAGAAACAATCATATATCTCATCCATCATCCAAAAATGCCATGATACAACAGTAATATGAATGAATGCAAAATATGAATGATGCTATGATTTCTAACTATGCAAGTCTCTAATAGCTGACATGCTTTAAGATATACACCAGCCCTCCTCTGGGTAAGTCTCATCACTCTGATCCGGCAAGGACTGGTTACCTCTATAGGGATCCAGGGAAAAAGGGAAAGTCCACACCTGGCTCACAAACCATGGTTAGGGGTTAAGTCCACACTCTCTCACGACGACCATTGGTAATGAGTACTGGCGCATGTCGGGGTTTCTAATCCAATGCAAGGTCATAATGGTTACATGTCTACATGAAGTCCAGATACATCCCCTATGGCACCAACCAACTCGGTTCAGTATCCTTCTCAACCTAGGAGTAAGAATCCTCACGGACTGGTTACCTCTGTTGGACTCTACTCCTTAACCCTATGGTCATCCACATATTATTGGGGCGGATGCTCTCATGATTCCTCACGACTCCCGGTCCGGTCCTTGGACATCCATGAGCCCAACCCTAACATATGCAACCCTACCATTTCATGACCAACAGTGGACCACCGAGTCACATCACTGTCATCACGGGTCACTCGGTTTCAATCCCCCTACCGAAAGGGTAGTAGCATGTGGGGTACCTAGCCATGCAATCTAGACTCGTCCTAATAATGTCATCAATTAATCATGATAGTGCTGAAGGTATCAGCAGGCATGTGTCCCATTCCACAGCCTTCTGATATCATCAGCCAAGATATCCCAAAAGGAACACCCCAACTATCATAACCATATACCAATTACCATAATCATATAACATTCACAATTCACCAAGAAATTATGAAATCAAGGCAAACAGCAGTAGTATATTAGAATTAAATACAACTACAGCAGCATATAACAATAGAAATTAAGACTAACAACTATCAGATTAACATGTTCAAGTATATGTAGATAGATAAGATAGACTGTCCTTACTTGCATATAACTTAAACGTCCGTAAAATGGAATCCAGTAACTATTAGTAGACTTTTCTTTTAAACAGTAATCACCTAAACACAGGGTTATTAGAATATATAAGTCACATGAATCAATTTGAATCAAAACCGAAATCCAATTGGTCATTTGTTTACCGGCCCAGTCGCTTGTGCCGGTCGCTTAGGTTAAGCGACCGCCACTAGTGACCGCCCCAAAAACAGTGAGTTTCAATCCGAAACTCAGGCTTCTGATTACTCAATTTCAATCCGGATTTCGAGTAATCTTGACCTAAGTCTCAAATTAAACACTCCCTAAGCCAAAAGGGTGAGAGAAAATTAACCATTAACATCAATAGATTACCCATAACCCTCTCCTTGATTGGATTAACCATCTCACGGAAGCAGGGTTCCATTTACGGTTATTCCATCTCAAGTAAACTAAAAAGAGAGTTAGAATATCCAAGGGGTAATCACAAAGACGAGGGAAAAAGGGTAAAACCAATCTAGCGGAGAAAAGAGAGTAAAGAACGAAGGGTTAGTTCAATACCTCACACCAGAAAGCCAAAGAAGAAAAGAACTAATCTTCCAAGTCACTGTCAATACTCCAGAGACTCTTTCGGATCTTCCCCGCAGCCATCTAACCTCCCAAATAAGCAACCACGAATAAAGTATTCGTTAATTAGACGGAGGTTGCCTTTTATAGAAGTCAGGGGGCAAAATCCCCGAAAATAGACCGGGCGGTCGCTTGGGCCTGTCGCTTAGGTTGAGCGACCGCCACTAGTAACCGCCCCCATGTAATTTGCCATACAAGGTGCTTTTACTAGAGGCTTGATACCCAAGGCCAACCTAGCCCTAAATAAGAGATGGGGGAGATCTTACCTTCATTCCGGACATCTCTGAACAACACCTGACTTCCGGAATTCCCAGCTCCAGCCAAGGCAGGCTCTTCAAAAAAAGGATCCAAATCCATGGGTCCTGGGTATGGATTATGGGCTTCAATCCGGATACTCCACAAGTTCACCCGACTAGACCTTCGAGTTCTCAAACCTGGAATACGGATCTCGGGTTAGAAATACGGGGGGTATTACAAATCATGTTATACATGATGATTATATGTTGCCTCATGGTGTGACCCTGGCGCATCTTATAACCTCAAAGATGAGTCTGAGCTGGCAGCCTCTTGTGGTGGAAGTCCCTCCATACTGGAACTTCACAGCCTCCCACAAAGACTTTGCAGTCCTATGCTTCTCAAAACGAAGCATCAGGTCATCCCTCATGGAGCTCAGGATTGTAATTCTAGTTACCTAGTCTTTCCTCTTCCAAGCATTGTATGTCTCAAGGTCCCTGCGATGCTGTACAGTGGTACCTTCCTCAGGTGGGTTCCTGGTCTGATTTATGGTTTCCTGCATATCTTGCTCTTCTAGGAGATATTGCACCTTTCAGTGCCAGAGGTCATAGTTCCTCCCATTTAGCTTATCTCCTTTAGTAAGGTCAGCAACTATGTTCTTTGTAGCAGCCATTTATTCTAGAGACATTACATACAAGGATGAGTTCAACTATTCTTGCATAAAACACAACTCATGCAATAGTAAATCACACTAGCATAGTCAACCTACGGGATAAGCATTTAAACCAAAAGAGATGCTAACAAACATTCAATCAAATTCTTATGCAAACCCACATAGACTTATATACTAGTTTTATTCTATGCAAGAAACATGATTGATAGACCCCATAATTAAAAACAGTTTTATTAAAATAAAATATGCAATCATGTTAATGCTATGAGGTGGTTCACACAGAACACTTCTACCTCATTAGCTCCCACTAAGCCCCATTAGGCCCTCAATGCTCAAACATCACATAGATTGTGAGCCATTAATGTCCAGTA
The DNA here is from genome assembly GCF_041222555.1 of Hakea prostrata. Lineage (NCBI taxonomy): Eukaryota > Viridiplantae > Streptophyta > Magnoliopsida > Proteales > Proteaceae > Hakea > Hakea prostrata. The sequence continues at coordinate 41,223,461 of NC_142601.1, read as the reverse complement.
AATAGAAACACATTCAAAACTGAACAAAAATTAAGACGGACTTTGAGACGGCTCTCCGTCTGGGAATCCGTTTGGATTTCTGCAACCAGACGGTCAACCGTCTGGCCTAAACGAAAAATCCGTCTGGGTCACTGTGTTCTGTCAGACTAATAGACAGACGACCGTCTGGTCCACAGTGACCATAAAACAGCATTTTTCTGATTTTTTCTTAAACGAAATTTTTTTCAAAAACAAAGGTAAAACACGTTTTTTCTCCCAAAAATTCATTCAAAAACACATGAAAAAATCCAGCAATTAATCTTAAACAAAATAATTATCATGGATTATCAATTAATGCAAAACTTCATTAGAGAAATACTCAAGGATCTCCTACTCGGATCCGAACAAAAAATAGAGGTTTCCAAAAACCCTATCAATTCTCCCATGGGTTTCATATTAAACCCTGGATTCTTCATGGGTTTCCATAAACCCTTGATTCTCCCATTGGATCCATACAATGAAATTAAACAATGGGGAGAAACAAAGAAATGTGGGAACCAAAGTTGGTAATACTCCATGTAATTTTCAATTCCATAATTGATAAGGAAAATATCCTTACCTGAATTCCCTTTCCCAAATATGAAGTATTCGCAGAGGAAGTAAATATGGATCCACATTCTCGGTCGACCACCAAAGATCTACCGGGGTGATTCCACAATCACTAGGATAGGGAATAATTTCCACAACCTAAATGCCGTGTGGAAAAAAATGATGGATGAGTGATTTAAAGCAAAGGAATGAAACCTTCAATGCCTCTTTTTTTTTTTTTTTTTTTTTTTTTTTTTTTTTTTTTTTTTTTTTTTTTTTTTTTTTTTTTGTGGTAACACATTGTGTGGTGAGTTCAGTAAGGATAGAATGGGAGGGGTTGGAAGAAAATACCCAAAGGTAGGATGGTGTGGAAATTTGGGTGGAAAACTTTTACAAGGAAGGCTGTCGTTTGATGTTCAAATTCAAAGAAAGGGTGTTCCCTTGGCTTCACGGCGCGAATTGTGTTATGCGGAGATCGATGAGCTGAATCATGTAGTTTTGAAATGTCTATACATTAAGGACGTATGGGGAGGAGTTGCAAATCTATTTAGGGTCTGTTGTGTGGATCAACAGTCTTTTGAATACAAGTGCAATAAGCAAAAATCCTTCATTCTAAGATCGATGTGGCTAAGAGGGCTTATTTTGGTGACGTTTACTTGGCTGCAAAGAAATTCTAAAAGATTTGACGGCAAAGGGTGGCATCAAAGATGGGTGTTGCAAGCAGTGGAAAACAGTCTACACGGTTCAATTGACATGGCATGATCAAGAAGTGTGACACAGCAACGATTGGTGCAAGCTAGAATTCTAGGGTGCAGCTGCAGGCGAAATTGTCAAAAAGGCTTGAAGAGGTATTTTGGTGTTGTCCACCGAGAGGATAGGTGAAACTTGATAAGGATTGGTGTTCACTCGGGAATCCAGGAAGTGCAGGACTGGGGTGATGTTTTCAGAGATGAAAATGCTAATATAAGTGTGTATCATTCTGTTTTTTTCTTGGAAAAAGAACTAATTTTGAAACTGAGATACAAGCGGTGATAAGATGCTTGGAAATAGGGAAGGAAGTGGCCATTGAAGAACTTTGGGTGGAGATGGATTCGGTAGCAGTGACGTAATTGTTGTCAAAGAAGAAACCTCTATGATGGTTTGTGTTGCATCGATGGTGGGTGTTACAACTTGCAACCATATCTTGATGTAATTGACTGGATAACTACGCACTGCCACAGGAAAACCATTATATATTGCTGCTGATTTTCAAAAATCTGTAGCAAAGGAGCAAACATCTACTCCGGTACAATCTTGGCCAGCGGGAACTGTCATTGAAATAGAATCTGCTGCAATATGCCAACCTCGGTTATCAGATTAGGTCATAGGTCTCTGAGGTGGCTGATGTGATCAAACAGATGTAACATGATTGTATTTTTTTTTTCTTTTCATAACTACAATTGAACTTTTACCAAAAATAGATTTCTTATAGAAGAGTATAATTTTAAAGAACATTGATTTGCTTTCTCCTAAGTTATTTTTTTTCCCTGAATTTTTACTATTTATTTATGGAGCAAATTGCAATTGCACCTTAAAATGGAGGCCTAAAAGCACCGACACCCCACTTTAAGTTTGAAAATACACGGGTTCTATTCCGTTAGAATGGTTAGTTGTACAATCATAAAGACTATTATACCCTTGTGTATGGAATGACACATATCAACCCTAGGCTAAAATAGAAACTGGAGAGTGAAGACTCCAACCATATCAGCTGTCACACCCCACCCAACCATATCCAATCATATTCGAATACCTGTGGTGGTGATATACTACAGGACCAGGGTTCAATAACAAACCCATACAATAATCATATGATGTAGTGTAACAAAGGACAACTTTACAAAGAAATTCAATTATTAAAATTATAAAATTTGAATTATCAAGAGGTTACAACCATTTGTTAACTAATGTTTATCATAAGAATATCAGAGTCTAAAGAAAGAATGTATTGCAATGGAAATAAACTAAATGTCTTGATAGAAAGTGCCCTCTCCTTTCTCGAAAGATATGAGGGTATAAATATAAACTAGTGTCATAAAAAACACTATCGAATCCCAAAGTATCACTAGCTCCTTACTGGAATCTAACTTCATAGGAATAGTCCTAGCATGGGCACGAAGTTCCATGAGATTCTATTTCCTCGCAAGTCACTCCTTCATAATAGTCTGCCGACGACAAATCCTCTATTTGAATGGAGTCCTCATGTGAAATCCAGCCCTAACTTTGACCCAAAAACCCTGTTGTTTGTAGGTCCAAAGACCCAAATTGAAGGAAGAAGGCAACTATGAGCCATCTCAATAGAAGACATGGCGTTTGACCTAGAACCCATGGAGATTGTATTTGATAAGCATGAATTTACCATTATTTATTTGATTTAATTCGTCATACTTATGTAATTAAAGAGAGCTAATTGAGTATTTTTGTGTATTTTTCAGGAATAAGATGATTTTGATTATTAGAGATAATATGGAGAAAAGTTGGCAAATATTTTAGATCTTGGTGGATTTTAAATCATGGCATTCAATCTTGCTGCCCAAGAAATCATGAAAAGTGAGATCTTAATCAAATTGGAAACAGGTGGAGGTCTAAGGAACAAAATTGGTAATAAATATGAAAATCGGGTAAACAGACCTACCTTCAGTATTTTGGGCATATCTCTCTCGTATAAGCTTGGATTGTGGTGGTTCAAGATGCTATGAAACGATATTGAAAATATCTACAACTTTCCAATTTTGAGGTTTTCCAAAATCTGAACGAATAAAGGTCAAATTGACGGGTAAAGAGAAGGGATTCATTGTGTGCGGGAGACATAAAAGAGAAGCCAGCCACAGAGAAGAGAAGGAGACGGCGAATGCGGCTCTCATCTCTCTCATTGCAGAAGAAGAAGACCACATCTCTCTCTCTCTCTCTCTCCCTATGTTTCATCTTTATTTTTCTTATGAACTTTGTGATAATAAGTAGCTAGTTCCTTTTCTTTGGGATGTAGATGAACCATGCTTATTTCATTAATTTGATTGTTCTGTATCTTCTAGTTGATTGTGTTTGAGTTTGGCCAAAGATATTCTATAGCTCAGCAAACTAAGCGTGCCAAGCTTTCGTGAAGTACGATAGTCTTGCAAAGATAGGCATATCTAGGTAGACCATCCCTAATTTGCTTTGAAGTGTAGAGTTATATCAGTTAAGGAAAAGTATTGGGGATTCAAAATCCCAAAGATCTTCACATATTCATAGTTAACATTTTTGCATTAATTAGTAGATTTAGTTTAAATTTAGTTTTGTTGAATTCAATCTTAGTGACTTAGCCTTTTAGTTCTCCATAGTTCGACCCCGTACTTTCTGCTTGCTAGATTAGTATAAGATTTTATTTTTGATTGGTTAGAGACATGATCAAATTTTGGCGCCGTTGCCTGGGAACCAAAGCACAGTTGTTAGGATTGATTTTTGTCAATTAGGCATAATTTTTAGAGTAATTTTTCTTTGCTTATTTAACTAATCTCTTTTTCTTTTGTTTTGTAGGTAACTCTGCAAGAGTAGCGATTCGATAATTAGTTTAGGTTGTTATCTTTTCTTTCTTAGGTATACTTGTATTTAGAACTTTTCAATTGTAATATTTGCATTAGATTGGGTTCTTTAGGTTAACTTTAAAAAAAAATCCCCATCCATCAAATCCCACATGTGTAACTTTTGTTCGAAAGACCACGTGGATTGCGCTTCAGCTACGTCCTAAACTCTCCCTTTTGCTATAGTTATTTTCTTTTAATTTTACTTATTTAGCTTATTCTTTTTTTCTTCTTCTGTGTGTATGCATGGTCATCGATCCCTAAACCCTGAGTTGACCTCACTTGACTTAGAGTTAGAAGAGAACTTGGCCAACCTTAGAAGACAAAGAACCATGGCAAACTATGAGCTTCCAATGAGGCCCTTGAGTGAGCATTTCATTCCTACGATATATACTCCGGTTTCTTGTATTAAGTTGCCTGACATAGAGGCGACTCAATATGAGATCAAATCTAGTGTGATTCAAATGCTACCATCTTTTTATGGACTTTCCAATGAAGAGCCTTATAAGCACTTAGATGAGTTTTTAGAGGTGTCCTCCACAGTTAAAATTCAAAACCTCTCAGTTGATGCTTTAAGGTTACTTCTTTTCCCATTCTCCCTTAAAGATAAAGCTAAGCATTGGCTTCATTTTTTTGACAATGTTAAAATTTCTACTTGGGCAGAAATGCAACAGGAGTTCCTTAAAAATTTCTTACCCATTGGCAGTACTATAGCATTAGGAGAACGATAACGAGTTTCTCTCAACAAGAAGGAGAACAATTTCATGAGGCCTGGGAAAGACTAAAAGAATTACTTAGAAAGTGCCCCCACCATGCTATTCCTAAATGGCAATTGGTTCAATGCTTTTATGATGGCCTTAGAGGCCGACATAGGCAAATGGTTGATTCTTCTTGTGGTGGGCCTTTCATGCACAAGAATGAGAATGAAGCATGGGAACCTTTTGAAACCCTTGGTGAAAACTCCCAACACCATGCTTTAGCATCTAGGACTGAGATTCCATCCATTGGGCAACCAAAGAGGAGCGGTCTCTATGAGATCAATCCTACCATTGAGATGAGCACTAAGGTTGACTTGCTATCAAAGAAATTGGACCATCTCTTATCATTAGGACAACAAACCCCATCTCCACTCCTACAAGTTTCTCTCCACCTAATCAAATTGAAGCATGTGTTTTATGTTCTAGCCTATTCCATCATGTCACTGATTACTGTTTGGCTACATAATACCCTGAGTTTGTTAAGGAGCATGCACATTTGGCCCAAGGACTCTCTAAATTGGGCAATGATCCATATTCCAATACCTACAACCTAGGATGGCGAAACCACCCCAATTTTTCATGGCGAAACTCAATGCCCAATCCCTCTAATCAAATACCTTATAGGCCACCTCCATTTAATATGCACCAAAATGCCTATAGGAATGAGCAACCATCATCTCCACAACCCTCACATAATTCATCAATTGAGGCTAAGGTACTAAAAGCACGTAGTGGATTGGAGCAAAACACTCAATTGTTGCATTCCCATTCTCAGTCCAATAACAAATTGAAAACCCAACTTGGTCAACTAGCTGATGCCATCAGTAGGAGGGAGGTTGGTCAATTACCTTGTCAATCAATAGATAATCCTAATCATCAAATTGGGTCTAGGAAAGAACAAGTCCAAGCAATCTCTATTGTGACACGTAGTGAGAAGGAATATTATGCACCTTTGCCTACTCCCAAACCATTGCCCATTGATCTTGAGAGTCGAGAGGAGGTTGATTTGACCCATGAGATTGGCGATGATGCACACAAGCCTAGTAAATAAACACCACCTGTGAGTATTCCCCATCAATTTCCTTGTAAGGGGTTGCACATTCTGATTGTAGAGGGTCCTACTCCTAAGTCTTACACTCCCAAAGTCCCCTTCCCTGAAGCTCTTGAGTCCTCAATTCCAGATTCTAGAAAGAATGCTAAGATGCAAGAGATGATTGATTTATTCCAACAAGTTCGTATCAATCTCCCACTATTCGATGCTATCAAGCAAGTCCCAGCTTATGCTAAGTTTCTAAAAGATTTGTGGACCCAAAAGCGTAAGTTGAAGACTCAAACACCTAAAACTCTGCACCTAACTGAACAAGTCGGCTCGGTAATTTCCAACCAACTGCCCCCTAAACTTAAAGTTCCAATTACACCTTTAATTTCATGTGTCATTGGAGATTTATCCATAAGTAAAGCATTACTTGATTTGGGAGGCAATTTGAATATTTTACCCGGTTTAGTATATGATAGGTTTGGTCTAGGAGATTTGAAATCCACTGATGTGATTCTACAATTGGCAGACCGCTCAATCAAACGACCTCATGGGCTACTTGAAAATGTTTTGGTAAAGGTTGAGGATCTATATTTTCCTATTGATTTTGTTTATCCTAGATATAGACAATACAACTACCAATAAGTTACCATCAGTCATTCTTGGACGGCCCTTTTTAGCCACTGCGAATGCTTGCATCAATTCTAGATCGAGTGTCATAGACATATCATTTGGCAATAAGAAACTTAGAGTCAACATCTTCAATGCATCATTAAGCCCAAATAGGGGTGAAGAGTGCTTTGCGATTAACTTTATTGATGAGGTAGTGGTTGATTATATTCCAAATACGTTTATTGATGATCCACTACAACATTACTTGTCATTTGGGGAATCTAACTTAAATATTGAGGAAGTCAACACATTGTTGGACTCTTCCACTTCTTTGGAGCAGTCACCAATCACATTTAGATTTGAGCTTCCACCTCCATTGGCTGCATCTTACTGAGTCTGGCTGAAGACTCTAAACTTAGCGCTTTATGGGAGGCAACCCATTTGTTTAGATGTTATTTCTTGTTCTTTTTCTTCTCTTTTCTTTGTTTGTTGTTAGGTTTTACTGTTGCATGCTCTATCATTATTTCAAACATCGGGTACACTCTTTCCTCTATTTGCTTCTATCATGTTTTTTTTTATATATATCTTGCATGTACTGAGGTCATTGCATAATTTAAGTGTGTGGGGGGGGGTGTCAACTCGAGTAAGACTTGTTGATAGTTGGTAGAGCATTGTCACAAAGATAAAAAGTGCCCAATTTTTCCTGGCTTTGGTAAGATAAATGTTTTAATTCCTTGCTTAGATACAAAATGAGAGTTTAAGTGTTTTAGAAATCCCATCTGATGTAGTGATCACCCTCTTGAAAGAATAGTAATGGGTTTTACATTTTGAGACTGAGGTTGAATCGGAAAATAGAAACTCCAGGTTGTGAAACCCAGCCTTAACCTTGACCCGGAAACCCTGTTGGTTGTAGGTTCGAAGACTCGGAGTAAAGGAAGTAGCCAACTATGGGCCACCTCAGTAGAAGACATGGTGTTTGACCCATAACCCATGGAGATTAATGATGAAGTTCCATACTTGGTAGTCTGTGCAGATCTGGAAAGAAAGCTGCACCTGATGGAAGATGAGATTAGTTGAAAGACTTGGAGTATTATCTGACATGGTTTGAAGGCATTTCTACACCCTAGGTATGTCACTTGATGTGTGTGTAAAAGCCCATTAGGTTTGGTGTTCATTTGATCCTCCAATTCCATGTTTGGACTTTGCTGACTTGATTGGTCTATTGATTGGTCGACTGGGCTAGTCGATCAAAGCAGTCGACCAACTGTGTGTTAAATCCGAGAAAATTCAATTTTAGGGTTTTTCACTCTCTATTTAAACACACTTCGTGTTTCTTATTGTCCTCTGCCTCCAAAACACTCAGAGAACGTGGGAAGACTTGTTTGAAACTCTCTTCGTTGATCTCGAATAATTCTCCGCTAGATCTGAAGTCTCTCATCTTGGATCTGCCAATACAAGGTTAGTAATCTCTTCGGTGTTGTGAATTATCTTTCCTCAATCTTGTTCTTGTTTGAGCTTGGGAAGAAGATGCTGCATTCTTGCAACCATCTCTTTCATGATCTCATTCTTTTCTTTAGGGTCTATAATCATCATAGTGATCTCAACCCTAACCTTGAAAATCCTTTTTGAAACCCTAATTCTTCTTATGGATCTAATTTCTTAGCCGACTGAATCTAATTTTCATGACATACTTGTATTTGATTTTGATTACCTTTTTCTTGGATGGGATCTAAATCATCCCCAGTCTTTTCTGTGATTTCATAGTATATTTTTCATCGAATTCTAGGGTTTTCACCCAATTGGGGAAACCATGATTGCAAATTGGAAGGTAGTGTTTTTAATCATTATTAGTGCCCAATCTTTGCTCCTTAGTATTAGAATACTATCCTAAAGTTTTCCTCCAAGTTTCGTGAAGTTCCAAACCCTGTAGATTGAGTTTCGGATCAAATTTCCCGTATTAGCTCCGTACTGACTCTATTGGTCGACTGGTTGGTCAACTGGGTCAGTAGACCAATCAATCGACCAATGAAGTCGATAGCTCTGTTTTTCTCTTAGTTTGATTCGTTTGCTCTCCAATCTTTTAGGCTTCTTTCCTAATGTTGTATCTATGGTTGTTAGGGGTTTAATTGCTAAGTTTGGAACCTCTCTCTTTGATCTTTGGATTATCTTTGATGATAATTAAGGTAAGGACAGTTATTTCATAATAACATAGATCACGTATACTTTGGTTTCTAATTTAAGAAACTCTGAGTTAAACTACTGTTATTGTATTTTATACTTATGATATACTACTATAAGTATAGTAGCACTTGACTTATGTTTTCTTTTTCATTATTCAAGCTTATATGAAATGCTTATTACTGCATATTGTTTAATGATTGGATTATGCTTTTACATTCTCTTTTGTATGATGAGGTGTTGATTGTGTATGTCATGACTGATCTGAGAATGTGATTGATTAGGTATGGCTTAGGATTGAGAGGTGTTCTTTTGACACTTCTGTCCTTGAACATCAATGAAAATAGTATGAGATGTTTTCGGGGTTGCCCATTGACACCTTCCTGAACCATTGGTTGTCATACTTAGGGCTGTCTAGCAGTGTTTGGCTAAGATGTCCCCGTTATATCAGACCCTAGTCAGAAGGGTATTGAGACCGAACGACCCGTGGTAGCAATGAGGATTCTTGGGCGCTCAAGACCAGTAACCAATCCGTGAGAGGACAGGAATCACATTGTGGGGGCCATTTATTGGGAGGGTTGCATATGGATAGATTTGGTCTCATGGGCACTCAAAACCGGTAACCAACCCGTGAGGGGACATGAGAGCTTCCCGTTTACTATATGTGGATAACCAATAGGGTTGATGAGTCCGTAGTTAGGGACTATGAGAACTCTAGTGTGAAGGATACCGAAAAGGATCGCCAGGGGTGAGGAATGGACATATCTGGAACTGAGTTGATATGACTGAGTAGATGACTTGCATTTGGCTAGGATTAACTCTGACATGCGCCAATACTTAGACCAATGGTGATGTGAGAGAGTGGTGACCTAACCCCCAGCCATGGAATGTCCCAAGGGATACTAGACCCATTACCAACCGATGATGAGTAATTTGAGACCTTCCCAAAGAAGTATGGTGCTATGACTTAAAGCATGTCTGCCAATAGAGACCAGCATACATAGAGTTTAGATGCATACATACGTTATCTGTTTCATATTGCATTGCATCTTGTTATGTCCTATAGCATGTTATTTATGTTGTTATGAGTTAACTTGTCTTGCTGAGTTCATTCGAACTCATTCCTTTTTGTGCAATCTTTTTGTTAGATTATTCTACAGGTACAGACTACTATGAAGGACAATACAATGAAGCGCAAGCCGATGAAGCGTACTACACGCAAGGTGCTGGAAACCATGAAGATCACACTGATGATCCCACGAGCGATCACATTGCGTACTACGATTAGACATAACGTAGAATGGGAACATCTGTGTTGGATTGATGAAGTCCACTATTTTGAAGACGTTATCTATAGAATAGAAAACTCGTAGTTCAATTTGACTTTCTTTCCTTACTTTCTTTTAGAAACAGTTGTAATTCTTTTTAGACGTACGTGCTACATTTCGTTGTAACTATGGAGTGAGATTCTGTCACATCCACCCAGCCGGTACCCTATCTGGCATACCCGGGATGTGATCCACAGCCTCGAAGATCCATAGTCCAGGGACCACATCATCCACATCGACGATAACACAATTATGAACAATTAATATTAAACTAACAATTGATAATAATAGAATTCGGAAATGAGATACCAAAGATAATCAGAGTACTGAAGTAAATATCTTATCAGATAAATTAAGAAGGCAGTGGGCGGAATCCACTTCTTCAATCAAGCGGAAAGTGAGGTCAAAACTGGTAAATTACAAATCCCAAGTTATGAAACTAAATTTAAAGTTATTACAATTCCTCCAAGTTTAACTGTCACAAAAGAAGGGGATGGGCAGCTACGCATAAGTCTCCTCCACAATATAAATTTTCTTCAAAAGTGAAGACCATAGAGATCCAACATGTCTGCTCTCAAACTATCCAAGGGCTATCCCTGATACGCCGAAGGATCTGCTTCGGTACTGTCACCGAAGTCTTCATTGTAGCTAGCCTTTGGATAGTAGTATGAGGTATCCGGGTCCGCCTCAGGGAACATACCATCAAAGTAATCATCTATAGGGTAGTCTAGCAAATATTGCAACAGAAAAGAAATGAGTTCAATAGAACTCAGCAACGTAGTTATTCCACAACACATAAGCCACAAGATAATCATAAAATGATGCAGATGATATGAGACATATGATGTGATATGATTCTAACTCTAAGTATGCTGGTCGCTCATTTTCCAACACTTTAGCTCTTTTTCCCCTAGAAAGCGCCAATTGTTTGTGTCTAATCTTTCAAGCTAGTAGATCACACCAATCAAGATTGTTCATTTGTTCTAATCCGAATTGGTTGGATCTAGCCTACAAGTTATCTGAAGAAGAATGTTAGAAATGGAGCCGATCTACTTGATCGGCAATCCAGTCTCCGACAATTAAGTTAGTTGATTGTTGGATGAAAGAGAACCAGAGCTCCTGGGACCGTAAGTTCAAAAGACTAGAAAGTGGGAGGTTGCAAGCTGGTTTATACAAAATGAAGTGTCCCCCCTCTTACCTTTACCTTCTTCCTATTTATAGACTTTATTTTCTATCCAGATCTCATCTGAACCCTCAGATGTCTATCTCCGAATCGATGACCACAATTAATTTTACTAAGATTTGGAGGCATCATCACTTAAAAAATGTCTCTTTTTTGGATAAAAATGCTCAAATATGAATTAGAAACAACTAATATGTATTATACTATAATAAGTTTACAATCATTTTTTTCAAGCATATTCTTATAATATTAGAAGCACAAAGACCTAATACAGGTCAGAATAAATATGATAAGATTGTCGGCCATGAGCTTCTTCACGAGTGCAAACATGAGATTCTTCACGAGTGCAAACATGAAGTTTCTCAAGAAAATGCACAAGGTTAAGGCAAATCACCACCACCACTAGAACCAAAGAAACTAAAAGTCTGTGCACAGGTTGGTTTTCCTGACCTGTTGAAGAAGCACACATTGAAAGAAACCTATAAATGTAGGAATCTCACAATCAAAAGTCTCTCCAAGACCACACCAAACACCTAGTAGTTTGTAGATGGTGATGTTGCATTTGCACATTGTTAAGTTGATGGAATTTCCCTTTCCATGCATGTCAAAGAAGATTTTTTTCTCTTTTTTTCAGGGATTCATGTCAAAGAAGAAGATTATAACCCCTGATTGATGAACATGGATTAGTCTCCTAAACATTTATTTATTATCATAAACTTAATTAAATATCCCCATCTTACTACATTTTCACCTCTTTATACTTTTTGGCTTAATTAATTAATGCTACTTTAATTTGATTTGTTCTTTATGTGCTATGTACGTGTGCTTTGGGATTTGACTAATGTAGTTGTGAAAGCATGTAAAAGAATAAGAGTTATAAAAGTAAAATAAGAGGAAGACCCAACAAGGAGAATAAAGTTTGGCACACCTTCCAAAGTTCTTAGAAATAAGTCATTGATTAATGGAATGGTTTGTATTATAATTATATTATAATACCTTTTAATATCAGAGGATTTACGGTTATCTAACGACCAAATGTCTTTTTCCTTTCTAACCAAAAAAATTAGTCTTTTCCCTTGATTCGTGTTACTTTTTCAAACTATTTAATAAATTTTCTAAGAAAATTATGCTGTTATTCCCGATAAAGTAAAGATTTTATTAATTTTATTCTTTACTTTCATAAACAAGTTTTAAAGTATCGATATTGAGTATCTTACCGTTCAAGTGATTTTATGAGACATATTGTCCTGATAGATGTATTAGAGTGCAATTCAGTAGAGAAACATATCAAGATTTATTGTATCGGGGTTATCCAATTTGGATACAATCAGTTAGTATTGTATCGTATCGTGGAATTCTTTTCACCTAGCTCGCAAGAAACTTTTATAACTGTGCACTAAATCATGTGTTTCTGAGTATTAGAATAATTTTCTCTTAATAATAAGCACCTTAGTCTGCTTAAGCAAGGTTTCGATATTGAAGCCTTGTGGATGCAAAAATCCCCGCTGGAAGATTCACCCACCATAACCAGGTGTGCGACCTGGGTCGAATATCGAATTAATCAAGGCAAAGCCTTAGAAACTGGGGTTGACAAACTAAAAAAAAAAAAAGAATTCGTTAGATATTCAAATATTAATTTAAAATTCTACAATCTCAAATCTCAAATCTCAATAGTATTGTTTAATTTTTTATTTTTTTTTTCTAAATTAATAACTATAAAATAATATGAATCAGATATGTTAATACTGGACGCATCATGGTCTAAATGTCTAAGGCAGTTGTTACTTGTTTTGTTTTGATTTCAATAACTCAATCAAAGAAAATCAAAGAAAGAGATTGCGAAGACACGAAAATGACTTTGAAAAGATTATATAATTATTACACTTCAATTAATTATATAGTCATTATCTTTGTAACACAAAAACTCAAAAGAGCTAACTTGTGTTTTATTGTACTTTTACATAGAAAATATTCGTTTTAAGATTGCCTCATATGTTATATATTGATTTATTAATAATATAACTCATTTAATATGAAAGCTTAGTACTTTTTTTATAGTAATTTCATTTATTATTGGAGTTGCAATGCACGAAACGCAACTCTTCAACTTGAGCCCTTGGAAAACTGATGGATGCATTCCATCTGTTGATTTGTTTATCTAAATAATTAGTAGTTTTTCTATATGAAAAAAATAATATATAGAGATAATTATTATTACCCTCTATACTATTGTTTTATTACTAATTAAACTTCATTCTTTATGAAATTATTATTGTCTCAGTCGCTTCTAATTGTGTTAAGTAAGTGTTAACAGTGAATATATATATATATATATATTTTATCCTTCATTAAAATTAAAAAGTAAAAAAGATGAGATTATAGAAACTATATTGAATGCCAATTATATCCTTAAATCTTATATTTTAAAATTAATTTTGAATTTGAAAGAGCACCAGTAATATGTGATGAAGACTGATATAAAAAAAGTTTGTAAATGAATTATCTCTTGAGATCTTGTTTTTCGTCTCTAACTCCATAAAAAATGTGTATTGTGGTGAAGACAAGTTGTTTCCATGTATAAATATGAGTTCAAACAGCAGATGCAATGATGTAGGAGGGAAAAAAAATGAATCTCTGTGAGCGTGTTGTATTTCTTGGAATTCACACAAAAAAAATAACAAAATAACAATGATCTTTGCTACAACGTAATATTTGTTAATGTGGGTCTTACTGTTGCACTTAAAAACATAAATCGTATGGATTTTCGGGTAAAATAAATCTTCAATGGAAGCGTTGTCTTGAAATTGATTTTTTCTGATAATTTAATAATGGGATTGGTCGAACCACACGCTTATATTTGTTGAAACTCTCAAGCTCGACTTAAATTTTCTACAATCACAATGATATATGTTTTACAAATAAAGTAGCATATAAGATGTTAATTGATAGACAATTTGGTAATATGCACAATGGTTAGCATCTATCAAGGAGCAATATATCGTTGAAAATCAGCAAAGTTTTGCTGGTTTTCGGTAGTTTCGTTGAAGGGCAATACGAAAAGGGGATCGAAATCGAAGTTCCTAGATGTTGCCGGAAATCACCGATTTTCCAGTGAAACCAGCAATTCGCTAGATCTAAAAATGGTCAAAATTCGCTAGATCTCTATCTTTTCATTCAAATATTTGAGTTGGATACTTGGATCAAATGTTTAGTTGAAGGAGAAGAAGAAGAACAAGAAAGAATTAAAGAGAAAGAAACAGAAGAGTAGCAACAGTGGTGCTAAACAGAAGAGAAAGAAACAGCACCACCACAGAGAAAGAAGAGAACTAGTAGCAACGGCAGTGCTAAAGCAGCACCACCACCACATGCACACTACAACTTGCCACTTGCCTCAATCTTTAGAAACGATGAGTGTTTGATGAAATGGGTGAGAGAAAGAGGGAGACAATAGACAGCATTGGATTAAGCTTTGTTTTTTTGTGATTGAATGGAACTATCAAGAATAGGGCATGGGGACTGGGGACTCTTGGCTCTGAAGTTATCGCCAATTCGGCGAAATTTCGCTGGGTATGGCCGGTTCGCTAGGTAGCTAATTGGCGATACCCAGCGAAATTTCACACCTTGGCATCTATTAGGTGATTTTCAATTTCTAATTTTGAACTAAATTTGATCTTTCCTCATATTTAGTTTCTATTTTGAGTTTTATTTAATCATATCTTTCTTTTATTTGGTAGTTTTTTTTAGAGAAGAAAATTAATTTTTTCCATTGTTATTCAGGGTAGTATTAGAAAAAATGGTAAATAAGTAAATAGATAACTTGAAGGTTATTTTTTATATTATGAGAAAATATATAAATGTCACATCATCAGTAAACTAACGGAGCCTAACGGTAGGAGGGCACTAGTAATGTTGAAAAAGTTGAAGGTTTAATTAATAATTTTAAAAAGCACATAAAATAAAATAATAATAAAATCAAAGTACGGGAGAGCAACAGTAATTATCCTCTAATTTATGTATCTTGATGATTGAAATGAATCATGAATTCATGTATGTGTATGGATTGGGATCGTATTTTTGCATACCCAAATCATTCTAGGGTTAGTTCCAATAAACCTGCAGCTGCAGCTACAATCACAAAAGTATCATGATATAGAATACAAAAAGCCCAATCTAGTAAATTTATGGATGAGGTAGGAGTTTTATAATAACATTTATATTTAGTATCTATGTTTTTAGGTAGAAAATTACTTTTCTTGTTTAAATGTATTTTCATTATTTCTAAATGTTTATAGGTATTGAAATCATGTAGGGTTATATAGAAAAAGAAAACACCTTGTAACACAAAATTAAAATAAATAAAAAGAAAATAAATTTTTATATTTAGGGTTTCAAGAAAAGAGGTTACCTTTGTCACATCCCCCAGCCGGTACCCTAACTGGCATACCCGGAAGTGTGATCTACAGCCCCGAAGATCAAGTATCGAGGAAGTCATCCTCCCACATATACAATAACACAATCATAAACAGGAAATAATCAAGGTTTAAATATTATAAACAAAGATTCAACACAATAAATGAATAAACAATATAATCAGAGTGCGGAAAATGATACCAGATATCCGAAGATATCAAAAGAAGTAGAGAGAGGCGGAAACTCACTCCACAAATACAGCGGAACGTAGTATGTGAGTCTAAAAGGAATTACAACTAAATCAAAGGAAATAAGAAAGATAAACTAAACTTAAGAGTTTTCTATCCTATAGATGACATCTTCAAAATATTGGACTTCATCAATCCAACAGAGATGTTCCAATTCCACGTTGCCTCTAATCGTAGTACGAAATGTGATCGCCTGAGGGATCATTAGAGTAATCTTGATTGTCGCCAACACCTTGATTGTGATACGCTTCTTCGGCTTGCGCTTCATTGTACATTCTTCATAGTAGTCAGTACCTGTAGAATAGTCTAACAAGAGATTGTACAAAAAATGAATGAGTTTCGAAGAAACTCAGTAAGGTAGTTAATCATAACAACATAAATAACATGTGGCAGAACATAACAAGATGCAATGCAATATGAAACAGATAATGTATGTATGCATCTAAACTCTATGTATGCTGGTCTGTATTGGCAGACATGCTTTAAGTCATAGCACCATACTTCTTTGGGTAGGCGCGTACGGCTCCTGTTGGTAGTGGGTCCGACATCCCTAGGGACAATCCATGGCTGGGGGTTAAGTCACCTCTCTCTCACATCACCATTTGGTCTAAGTACTGGCGCATGTTAGGGTAAAGCCTAGCCCAATGCAAGTCATCTACTCAGTTACATCAACTCAGGTCCAGATACTTCCATTCCTTGCCCCGGCCGATCCTTTCAGGTATCTTTCCACCAGAGTCCTAATAGTCCCGGACTACGGACTGATCAACCCTATTGGTTATCCACATATGGTAAATGGGAAGCTCTCATGTCCTCTCATGGGTTGGTTACCAGTCTTAAGCGCCCATGAGCCCAAGTCTAGCCATATGCAACCCTCCAATAAATGGCCCACAATATGATTCCCGTCCTCTCACGGGTTAGTTACCGGTCTTAAACGCCCGTGAATCACACTGCTACCATGGGTCATTTGGTCTCAATACCCTTCCGATTTGGGTCTGATATAACTGGGACATCCTAGCCAAACACTGCTAGACAGTCCTAGGTATGACATCCAATGATTCGGGAAAGCGTCGATGGGCATCTTCAGAGAACATCCCATACTATTCCCTCCAATGTCCAAGGACAGAAGTGTCAAAAGGACACTTCCCAATCCCAAACCATACCTAGTCAAACACATTCTCAGATCAGTCATGTCATACACAACCAACAATTCATCATATAAAAGAGAATGTAAAAGCATAAGCTAATCGTTAAACAATATAGTAATAAGCAATTCATATAAGCTTAAATAATAAAAAGAAAACATAAGTGAAGTGCTACTGTAGTTACAGTAGTACATCAGAAGTATAAAATATAAGAATAGTAAACAAACTCATAGTTTCATAAGGTAGAAACCAGAGAGTATGTGATCTATGTAATTAAGGAATAACTGTCCTTACCTTATGACTCGCAAAGGAATCTTAGGGAATCAAGTAAAACCTTGATTAAACCTGAGAAGAAAGTCCTAAACAAGTGTATACAACATATTAGGAAAGATACCTCGAAGGAAAAATATCAAAACAATCAAAACAGACAAAAATGAGGTTGCTGTACTCATTGGTCGATTGGATTGGTCTACTGCCCCAGTCGACCAATCGAGACAGTAGCCTTCAAGAATCAGAATTTTAGAAAAAAGAACCGAATTTGGTGGTTCAAAAGGGTACAAAATCATGGGAAAACTATAATGGCAGCATACTAGTATATAGAGGACATCAAAACACTAATCGAATCAAGTTTTCAAGTTACAAATAAGGAACCAAAAAGTTACCCTAATTAGGTTAATCATGGATCATGAAGAAAGTAATGGTATGATCAAGGATAAAGAACTAGAGGATGATAGGTTACAAATCTTGTAAAGAAAACACATTGATTGGATATTAACATGATCAAAATATGGGTTCTTGATTTGACCCAAGAAACTAGGGTTTCAACCTTTATGGCTCTGATGAAAAGGTTGTGATCACAGGATGAAAGGGAATAATTTGTTTGGCCAATTATAACAAGAAAATCATAGAAAGGTCAAATTTAGATTAACATAAATATTACCCATGAGGTTTCCCTCACATGGGAGGTTACCAAAGGTTTCCAGAAAGATCATACAAGGGTTAGGGTTTCAAGAATTAATTCGGCTAGGGTTGAAATCATGACGATGATCATAGATCTCAAAGAATAGAATGAGATCATGGAATAGATGGTTGCAAGAATGCAGCATCTCCTTCTTGATCTCAATCAAGAACAATATTAAAGGAAAGAAATTCAGAGATGTAAAAGAAAAGAGAGCGTAGACATACCTTTGTTGCAGGAGGAAGGAAATTACTTGAGTTCTTGCGAGATATCAACCAAGGATGCAAGGAAATTGATTAGAATGGAGTTCTAACTCGTTCCAGAGGCTTAGGAGGCAAATGAGGCGGAGTAATCCCGAGATTTAGACTTAAATAGAGTAGCCACGACCTAATTAGCAAAACAGAACCAATTGGTCGATTGATTGGTCGACTGGTCCAGTCGACCAATCAAGACAGCAAGTTCAAATAGTGGATTTGAAGGCTCAGATCAAGTCCAAACATAACGGGGTTTTGCACACACCTAAAGTGACTTACCTAGTAGGTAGAAATGCCTTCGAACCAATATAGAGAGCACTCCAAGTCCATCAACAAATCCGATCTTCAACAGGATGCAGTTTCCATAAATGGAACACTGACATCAACACTCATGGATTTCAATCCAGCCACCAAGTCTTCTACTTAAATGGCCCAAAGCTGACTTCTTGTCTTACTTTGGGTTGTCGGACCTACAAATAACATGGTTTCCGGGTCAAGGTTAGGGCTGGGTTTTAAACCGATGCCTTTACTTAAGGATTTCTGGAGAAATACAATAAGTCTGAGAAGGAACTCACTCGGGTTTTAAACCGATGCCTTTACTTAAGGATTTCCGGAGAAATACAATAAGTCTGAGAAGGAACTCACTCGGGTTTTAAACCGATGCCTTTACTTAAGGGTTATTCGAAAATTCAATAAGTCTTGAAGGAACTTACTCAAATTTCAAACCGACGCCTTGCAAAAGGAACTCACTCGGATTTTCATCCGATGCCTCGACTTAAGAAGATCCGAAAAAATTCCATAAGTGTTGAAGGACCCACACGGATTTTCATCCGATGCCTTATAGTTGGATCTTGTTATTGAATGTGGTGTATGATGCCCCCCAATCAAAAGATAGTTTGTTGAAAGCCAAAAATTGCATTGATTGAGTTGAAAATGTTAACATCGCGAACAAAATTGAAATCATCATCAAGGATAAAACTTTTTGAGATGCCTGGCATTCCACGACCGATCCAACTCTTTCTGGGTGTTGATGTTCTTCAGCCTGTAAGCTCCTGAACGAACTGGTTTTACAACCATATAAGGTCCTTCCCAGGAAGGGTCCAATTTTCTTTGGTGACGCGGGTCGGAAGCTAGGGTGTTTCCCAACACCAAATCTCCGGCTAAGTACCGGCGATTCTTCACTCGAGTATTATAATGAGACGCTATCCTTCTTTGATAATGTTGAGTTCGTGCTATTGCCTTTGCCCGAACTTCGTCCAACAGATCAAGACTATCAAGCAGTCCTTGTTCATTTGCTTTTTCCTCGAACTCACGATCCCGTAATGTCCCCGCCATTATCTCCACTTGGTGCCAATGCTTCGGATCCATATGCCAACTTTGAATGGAGTTTCTCCGGGGGGGGGGGGGGCGGGGGTTTTAACGCCCCGGGGGGAAAAAAAAATTGGGGGGGGAAGTATTAGGGGGGGTTAACACAAAAAAAGAAGGGGGGGGGGGGGGAGGGGGAGGGGGAAAATTATATTTATTTTTGGGTGGGGGGGGGGGGGGGGCGCCTACAAAAAAAAAAAAAAAAAAAAAAGGAGAAGACAGCTTCCTATTGTTCTTTAATAGTTTTGGCTGAAGGATCCTTGTCTGAGGCAAACTTTGGGGGTTCTTCAGGAAGAGGCGGCAAATCATTAAGATGCTTCTCAATGTCTGGATCAACTGGAATAGGGTCCTCTTCCTCCCCAACCCAGTCGGAAAAAGGCAGCTCAAGCTTCTCAAAGACTTCCTTGTGGCAAACACTCTGAAAGGGAGTTGTGTCAAAGGAAGGATCAGTTTCAAGAATAGCTTTCCAGACGTCATTCTGCCCCGCTCGGTAGGATTGAAGATTGAATGGAGTCATCAGATCGCTGAAGGGAACGTTGTTCAGATATTTTCGAATGCAGTCCTTTCGAAGATCTTGTGAAAGATGCTCCGGTTTGCTAGGAACTGCCATCTCCTTCAGACGTTCGTTCTCCATGGCTTGAAGCTCGAGTCTGTCAGTGTCACATCCTCCCAGCCGGTACCCTATCTGGCATACCCGAGAGTGTGATCCACAGCCCGAAGATCAGGTATCGAGTAATCAACCTCCCACATAAACAATAACATAATCATGAACAATAACAATAAAAGTGCGGAAGATAAACCATAGATCCAATAAGGAAAGAATGAATCATATATATAAATCAGAGTACTAGATATAATCAGAGTGTCAAAACAGATAAGTAAAGTGAGGCAAAATCCCACTCTACAACCAGCGGAAAAGTAGTTCTAAAAGAGAATAAACTAGACAAAATCTAATCCCAGTAGCAAGTACAATGGGTAACTAAATTGTTCTCCACTTTATAGACAACATCCCTATAAGTATAAATCTCATAAATGGCACAAGGGCGCTTCCACTCAATGGTCGGACTAAGCATCGTACGGAGCATAACCACTCGCGGGATCTTCAGTGTAATTGTTGTAACCACAATCACCTTCCTGGAGATATGCCTCTTCACCTTGCGCTTCTTCATAGGGACCGTCATAATATTCAAGACTGCAGAATAGTCTAACAAACATTGTACAATAAAGGAATGAGTTTCAAAGAAACTCGGTAAGGCGATTAAATCCATAATAACATAAATGGCAGAATTTCAGAACAGA
The DNA here is from genome assembly GCF_041222555.1 of Hakea prostrata. NCBI lineage: Eukaryota > Viridiplantae > Streptophyta > Magnoliopsida > Proteales > Proteaceae > Hakea > Hakea prostrata. Next base: position 41,202,524 of record NC_142601.1, on the reverse strand, counting down.
CATAAATGCAATATGGTATGTGACAAGCAATGAATGAATGAATCTAACTCTATGTATCTTTGGTCTCTATTGGCAGACATGCTTTAAGTCATAGCACCGTACTTCTTTAGGAAGGTCTCAATCACTCATCATCAGTTGGTAATGGGTCCGGCATCCCTCGGGACATTCCATGGCTGGGGGTATAGGTCACCGCTCTCTCACATCACCATTGGTCTAAGTACTGGCGCATGTCAGGGTAAAGCCTAGCCAAATGCAAGTCTTCTACTTAGTTATATCAAGTCGGATCCAGATACGTCCATTCCTCGTCCCTCACGATCCTTTCCGGTATCCTTCACACTAGAGTCCTCGTAGTCCCTGACTACGGACTCATCAACCCTATTGATCATCCACTTATGGTAAACGGGAAGCTCTCACGTCCTCTCACTGGTTGGTTACCGGTCTTGAGCGCCCGTGAGCCCAAGTCTATCCATATGCAACCCTACCAATAAATGGCCCCCACAATGTGATTCCTATCCTCTCACGGGTTGGTTACCGGTCTTGAGCGCCCATTAATCCCCATTGCTACCACGGGTTGTTCGGTCTCAATACCCCTCCGATTAGGGTCTGACATAACAGGACATCCTAGGAAGGTGTCCATAGGGCATCTCCGGAAACATCCCATAATATTCCCGTAGTAGTCGAAGGACAGAAGTGTCAAAAGGACACCTCTCCTTTCCAAACCATACTTAAGCATACACATGCATCAAATCATATCATCACATATATGGTAACTTCATATATGGAAAGAAATCAATAATTACAATCACTTTGTATATACTTGGTAAGTAAATCATACATGAGTCAATTCAATATGAATAAGTAATGCTACTGATATCAAGATAGTACCACAGTAGTATAACATTGTAAGAATCTAATTAAAGAAATAACTTAATCAAGATTTAAATATAGAAACTAAGATATGCAATTTATGTTGTTAAAGAAGTAACCATCCTTTCCTTTTATAACTCGCAAAGGAATCCTAAGAAATCAAGTAAGATCTTGGCAAACTTGAGAAGAAGGTCCTAAACAAGTGTATACAACATATTAGGAAAGATCCCTAACAGAAAAGATACCAAAACATCCAACACGGACCAATTCGGAGTTCTTTGTACTCATTGGTCGAGTGGATTGGTCGATTGGTCCAGTCGACCAATCGATCGACCAATGCGAGACGATAACCCTAAAAAACAGAGTTTTAAGATATGAAATCCGAATTTGGTGGTTCAAAAGGGTACTAATCAAGGGGTAAACTATATCAGTAGTATCCTAACATAAAGGGGACCTCAAAACACTAATCAAATCAAGCCATCAAGATCCAAATTAGGAAACAAAAAGTTACCATAATTAGATCAACCATGGATCTTGAAGAATTCAAGATAGAAATCAAAGACAAGAACAATAGGAGAATGGATCATTGCTTCAGGTAAAGGTATCATGAAAAGCATACTTAGATCTTCAAGGAATTAGGCTTAAAAGCATAAATCTAAATAAGGAAACAAAACCTACCATATATGTAACTATCATGATTCATGAAGAAAACATGGTATGGTAGAAGAGGAACAACTAGAGATTGATAGATCATGGATCATGAAAAGAAAACACAGCAATTGACTACTAACATGATCAATATAGAAGATCCAAGGAGATCAGAATTCAAATCTGAAGTTAAACAGAGACTAGATCATGGTTTGATCATGATTCCTTCAAAAGCTTGCAATGATCATGGTTAAGATCATTGTTCTAGCCATTAATCCTTAGGATGATCATGAGAGACAAGTCCAGAGATGTTTGCAACAGGGAATGCAGCATCTCCTCTACTGTCTCAACTCAAAAAGGAAAGAAAAACAGAGATAGAGGAGAAGAAGAGAGTGTAGACATACCTTTGATGCAAAAGGAAGAGTTTCGACGAAGATCCGTCAAGAAAATCACCAAGGATGCAAGGGAGATGACTTGCAGAGGTCTTTGGTTCGTTCCAAAGAGTTTGGAGGCAGCAAATACGAAGTAGACTCGAGATTGGACTTAAATAGAGCAAGCAAGACCTAATTGCCAAAGACGACACTCATTGGTCGAGTGGATTGGTCGATCTGGTCCGATCGACCAATCGATCGACCAATCTTCGACAACAATTCCAAAACAGGGAATTGAAGACCCAGATCAAATCCAATCCTAAAGGGGTTTTGCACACATAACAAATGACTTACCTAATAGGTAGAAATGCCTTCAAACCATGATAGAGAGCACTCCAAGTCCATCAACTAATCTGATCTTCATCAAGATTCAGTTTCCATAAATAGAACTTCATCATCAATTCTCATGGATTCAAAGCCAGACACCAAGTCCTCCACTGGGATGGCCCAAAGCTGACTTCTTACTTTACTTCGGGTCACAGGACCTACAAATAACAAGGTTTCCGGGTCAAGGTTAGGGCTGGGTTTTACAGTCAATACTCTTAGTAGCAAGTTTTTTCTGCTTCTTAGCCTCGCGTTCGGCAGCGGCAACACGACTGATTGACAAGTCCATATCCTTTTTCAAAGAGTTGTTGACCTTGTCATTCTCCTCTTTTGACTCTTCGGCTGCTTTCTTCAGCCGGTCCATCTCAGAATTGGCCTTCGCCAAATTCTCTTCACAAGCCTGTAGCATGGAGCCGCTACGACCAACTCGGCTCTAGGCCTCCATGTGTTGGTAGAAGCTCAACACGGCATTCCTGGGAAAGCAGGCGAATTATCAAAAATCCCAGGAGAGATTACAAAGCAAGTAGCAAAAGACCAAGAGAAATAATACCTTGTGGAGAGACGAACGAGAGAGTCGTCTTGCAGGGTTTCAAAGGCCTGATGATCTGCAGGCATAAGGCCAAGAGAGCTCCACTCGGCAGCCTTCGCATGGTCCTGCATGACTCGGTCTGTCACCACCAATGACCGCTGAGGAACAAAGACCTCCTCAGAATCTTTATTCTTTTTGGATTTCTTCGGGGCAGAAGCATCGACCGAGTCATGCTTCCTTTTGGTTCGGATGAGAGAGGGGACTTCGACCTCTTCCACCATCGGTCTTTTCCCTCTCCCCGAAGCCTCAACCAATGGCTTCAAGTTTCTTATACCCTTATAAGAAAGGTCTAGAGGAGGCATAGAAGCCACCTACTCTGCAGTCAATGCTCGAGGAGACCGTTTGCTCGTGGTCACAACGGCCTTGGCAGCCTTTACCCGAAGGTTGTCTGGATTAATTCTTGGAGGCACTGCAAAAAAGGACAAAGGTCAGAAAGTTGAATAAGGTTGTAGTACCCTCAAGAAGGATGAAACGTGACAGTTAAAAAGCTCACGTTGAGCCAGCCCCCAATATTGAAGAATGGAGGTGTATTCCATCTCATAACCATGTATCTCTTGATACCATGGAATTGGCTTGATCTTCCTGACAGCAGCTTTGTCTTCCTTGGATAGTGGAGGGACCCGGTTGCCCTCAGAATATGAAGTGTATAGTTTCCAGGTGGTCGGGAAGTTAAGGTTGACTAAGGCGCTCGGCAGAAGAAATACCGCTTGCGCCACCCCTTATGATTTGAAGGGCAGGTTCCCCTAGCAACAATGTTGCCCGACCAGTCAAGCTCAACTTTGTTGCGCTTGGAAAGAACAACCCAGCCAGGAGGATGGGAAAGAGACAGGACATGAAAATGTACAAAAAGAGGAAGAGAAGGTGTGATGCCAAGTTCAAAACATAAACCCAGAAAGCCGATGATGAGACGCCAGCTATTGGGAAGGAGCATGCCAGGACAAATCTCCCAGTGATTTAGAACAACAAAAAACAAAGTATTGAAGAAAGGAAAGCGAACTCCGCTTTCCAAAGTATCTATATACAGGGAAAATTCGCCAGGGAGAATCGAATTAACCCTCTCATTAGGAGTGGGGGCTCTAAGATGGTACAAAGAAGGAAAGTCAAAACATTCGATGGCCGAAAGAAGGTTTTCCTTTGTAAAAGAGGAGGGAAAAGAACCAGGTCCATAGTGGACTTGGTAGGTTGTTTGGACTGCCCAGAGGATTCGGCAGTTGCCTTTGGAGTTCTGGATGGTCCAGACTCAGGAAACGCAGAAGGAGCCTCAGCATTTTCTTCTGCTCTTTTCTGTTAGCTAACTTCTTCGAAGTCACGCCAAAGAGTAGTTAAGGTTTTCTTGTCACTATCCGACTGCTCAGGAGGGACAGAGGCAAAGGCCTCATCACCAGAGTCGCCCTTACAGGCGCTAAGTTCTGGAGGAATTTCTGAAGAAACCCTACCACCTTCCATAACTGTAAAGGTCTGGTTGTGGTTTTTAGCAAAAAAAGAAAACGGAGACGAAAGTAAAGGTTACAAAGGAGTCATTTACTAAATCACCGAAGCAGAACGCTTATGAGTGAGAAGATCGATAGAGCGCAAAGAAGACGATGAAGTTTCAAAATTCCAGACAAAGAGAATGAAACCTACGAAGACAACGAACCGCTTTTAAGCAATCGCACGAGTGATCGAGGACGTGTACGATCGAGATAGATTCAACATCAACAATCGAGATTTGAAGACGGTTCGAAAGTTTGAATTTACGAATCAAAAACAGGTGTTCAGAAACCGTCGTTTCGATTTTGTGAGCAATGATGGTTTTGGCTGCAGGGGACGCGTGGCGTCACCCCCACAAAAAGTTAAAATATTCACGATGCTCGAGGAAAAAGCAATACAACCGCATTAAATGTGATACGACATTTAATGAGCTAAGGATTATGCAAGGCCCTTGTTCGACAGATTATCCAGTTCAAAACCAAGCCCTCGGAATTGCCCGAATGCTTGGTCTGGGGGGCTCATGATATGGAGAAAATATAATAAAACCCGATTCAACCTTGGTTCGACCCTCGACCCGATCGGGATGAAAGGAATCGACTCGCCTCGGGGCAGGCCAGGTCCAAAAGGTAGCTTGCTGAGGAAGTAAATTAACTCAGTCACAAGCACGCCCTAATCCGCTACGATTGGAATGGACTAATCATCAAAGAGATGGGTAGCAGCATTTGCGGCTGGTGCTTATCGCTACTATATGGATAACTACCATACAACGATCGTATTATCAAAAGAGTCATCTACTAGTCCAACCTAGTACGGATCTATCACTAAACGGATCTATCCGTTAAGATCTGACGGATAACCGAAGAAGGCTCAGATACATCCAACGAAGGAGATTCAAAGGTATTCACTATATAAGACATCACCTGCCCACAAGGTAGAAGGACACATACAATCTGAATCGTATTCTCGTTATTCATTCCTTAGCTCTGTACTCAAGCAGAGCCGTTTGTAATTAAGTTCATCAACTGACTTAGCCTTCGGAGGTGGACTCCCGATCCCAATGGTCGGGCCAAATCTGACGTTCATTTTTGCAGGTCATCCACAGGAGATCTAAGGGCTGAGCAGATTTTGGATGCATCATCTGTTATTTTGGTAGACATCAAAGATTAATTGTTATTTTGGTAGACACATCAAAGGTTAATTTTAATTCTTCTATATCTTTTCCTTAAAAAATAAATAAATAAATAAAAGAAGAAGAAGAAGAAGAAGAAGACATTAACTAACAATTTGAAGCCTAGTTTTTTACATAGTATTTTGTTGGAGGCATTCACTAAAAAAAAAAAAACATTAACTAACTATTCTTCTTTTTTTTTTTTTTTTGGTAAAAACTAACTATTCTTCATTATTGAAATTTGAAGCCTAGTTTTTTACATACTATTTTGTTGGAGGCATTCACTAAGTGGATCTAATTGGGCCTTAACAATTTCTCCTCTTGCATTATGAGTGCCCATTCTAACTAGTCGGGCTTTTGTTGGCAGAATGGGCTTTATTTTGGCTACCTACCATTGGGCTTAACAGTAATTCAGATGGGCACACATAGTCTAGATTTGAATAAATATTGAATGGCTGGCCTTGGTCGGACAGGAATATGGATACTTCACCCACATAGAGAGAAAAAATTACATCCATATGGTTAGATGCAACATGTAAGATAGAAGGAAAGAAGTCATCTTTTTCAGAATAATTTCAAAGGCGTAGAAATCCAATATTCTCTCATTTCCTTAAAAAGAGGATCTTTGTGTTTAGATCGGGCACGTGTCAAGCATCCAATAATATAGATTGAAATTTTCCTATTCATGTGGGTAGAGGATACAAACTTGTTGGGCAATAGTCTGAGAGTGGAGCCAGGATTTGAACACTAGGGGCCATAATGACCTTTCTACCCATCATCGCCTTTATCCTTAAAATAATTTCCAAATATAAAGGGAATGGAGCAAATCTGATAGGAGGGCCAAGATGGACTTATACAAGAAATTAAATAAAAAAAATATAAAAAGAAAGAAAGAGGTGGGGATGGCCCCACCAGCCTAAGGAAAGCTCTGCCCATGGCAATAGGACAGGTTAATTTTTGCCCCGTGGTACGTGGTAGTGTAATTATACTCTATGGTTGCCCAAATGAGCAACTAGCATTTTTTTAATTTTTTTTTGGGAATAGGAGCTTTCTATATACCAGGATGGAGAATGAAAATATTAATGCAACCAAATGGGTGCGAACCCACAAAAAAAAAAATTTAAAGATAAAGGCGATGATGGATAAAAAGGTCATTATGGCCGGTAAGCTCAACCCCACAACCTATGTACTCGAATGATGACAGAGACAAAGCCTTCCTTCCATTAAGCTATCAACCCCCATTAATTTTTTAATTCATTAATTCTAGTGTCTTTGTGGAATTTTTCAGTCAAGCGTATGACTTGGAGTGATTGGTCCACCTACTAGGGACCAGGGATGGCTCCGTCCTAGTGTGTCACAAATGGCTCAGGGTCTCACCTCTAAGTCAATGGGTCCCAAATTTGAGTCCAGATCATCTCCCTGTCAGTGCTTTCCTTATACTTTTAAGCTATAAAATTGGTGGGGTCCATAAGTAAAAGAAAAAAATTATTTAAGAGAGGAAGGACCCACAGCAGTACCCTATGCCCCTTGTTTATATGTGGTAGGAAAGCTTTCGGAGAGCACAAAGTGCTTCCCATCAGGGTCACAGATCCGAACTCCCCAAATCTTAAAGGTAGAGTCCGTCACCCTATGTGTGGTGTGAAGCTATTCCCCACTCTCCCCTTAGGATTAACATCAGCACTAGACTAGTTATGCACAAATTAAGCTAATCAGATGTGTCTGAATGAAATAATATAATGTTGTCCTCTCTGGATGGAAAAACATCATCTGCTATGCACATCTCTGCTCTGCGCAGCAATGCACTTATATGTCAAACAAGCAGCTGAGAAAACTTAAAAATTAAAAGAGTATTGAGGATTTTCTTAATTCAAAATTAACATCTAATCACAGCCTTCTATTTGGGATAAAAGTGCAAAAGTGATGGATCCCCTCTTTATATACATTAGTTACATGTTCAAGAAATGAAGCAACTCATTTGCATCTACACTTCCATCCTCGTTCTTACATATAAAAACACAGAAGAAGAAAAAATGCTTCTTTCAGTTCTTCAATGTTTGCCTCCTTGACCTCTTCCAAAAACTGAAAAGCTCCTTGCAGAACCCAGCATTTTCTACTGATACGCTCGACCTCGAGCTTAACCATGATGGTATCTAACTAATCTCGTTTGTGTGAGTGTTGATAGAAAACAAGAACTTAGTACAGAACTGCTGGAACTCCCGAAGTAGATCAATGAAAACAGTAATTTTAACACCCTTACACAAATGACACAATTCCATGAATAACCAACCCGACGATTTTCTAATTAAAACAAATGTAAACCCATAAAGGTGTCGCCTAAATGGGTGGTCGGTCCATGGGTCAACTCATTCATGGGCCCCGGCCCACTTAAGTCTCTAAACAAGGGGGTCCACTTAAATTAGTTGTTGCCCAAAGTCCACTTGAATTAATTGTCCAACTGACATATATACTCTAGCAGAGTTGTTTTGTATTTTTATTTTTTTTTTCTCTTTGGGGCAAGAGTGTAAAATGCTAGCTAAGAGAGTTAATCTATAAATAATCAATCAATTACAAAGAATTAAGAACGAACTAGGGTATATATACCTCTTAGGCTCTTAGTTGCCAGCATTTTTTAATCACCATTCATAGAAGCTTTGGACCACCATTATCATTACCAAAATCTAAAATGCAACAAAGAAGACAACCGGCAGCTGCCGTAAAAAATCCGTTCAAACAAACAAAAAATGGAATTAAGAATCTTATCGATGTTAATTTTGAGCCAAGTCGGTCAAGTAAATACTAAATAGTGGACAATTACAATTTGAATCAGTTGATTGGTACAGTGGTGATAGCCTCTTAGACAAGTGCGATAAGATCAGGAAATCTTTAGTTTAAATCTTCATGTCCTTTATATATTTTTCTTATCTTCACCTTCACTTTTCATCCCTAGGCCTATGGGTCTTGATTCTTGTGATCATGAAGATGATGTCAAAAAATAAAAAATAACCTAAAGAAAGGTATTTGAATTAATTTATTATTATTATTGAAGAAATTGAAATTTAAAGAAGATAGAGAAGAAACATGCCATACATGGATGAAAACAAAGTAAATGAATTTGACATACTGGCATGGAGAAAAAAGTGTGTGACTTCACAAAGAGTAAAGAGTTAATATTGAAGAAGTGGGTGAGTCAGATCCACAAGGTATTCAAGTTCTTTTTCATGGTCCATGTCCAATTTATTTTTATTTATTTATTTATTGTGGACATGACACTTCCTTGGTAGTGAAGTAACTTCTCTCTAAGGTCCAACCATGGGGAGTCATCAAAGAAGAGAAGATTATTCTCCTCTATGGGCCACAAGTGAGTGAATTTATCACGAAAGAATCTATAAGTAGGAGTCCAAGTCCAACTATGAAAGTCAATATGGGGAAATCCTTCTTCTTTCATTGTTCAAGTCGGTTTGACTGTGGGTTCCACTTTGAAAAGTTCTATTATCAAAAACTGTCTAGAGCTTAAAGAAAAAAAGAAGTTCATTGATTAATTCCATAACTTGTCTAGATTTTTCTAAAGCCATCACTATGCTTTCCCTAATAGAGCTTGGTTTATAAAGGAGGATTTATAAATCTCAAACCACCTTTCTTTTTAATTGACTGAGATATTTTCATTATGTCCACTTTGTAGTGTGCATTTTGCACAACCGTCTTTGGCTTGACAAACCTTGTTTGATCGGATACTTGTAGACCACTTGACAAGTAGGCGGCAAGTTCCTGGAACTGACCAATGCCAAGAACATAACTTTCCGAAGATATCTCCTCGGAGTGAGTAGGGGATAGGTCCAACTTTTATTTTATATGGCCTCACGCATACCAATGCATCAAATGTGGCATTTATTGATCAACGATAGGCACATGTAGTTCCCCATACTTATGTTAAATGCACAGTACGTATCAGGGGGATCCTGGTACCTAGAGGATATCTGTCTAAAGAATCTTTCCCGTCAACTTGCTGGAAGTTTAGGAGACGCCACTATCAGATTTACCAATCCCAAGTACGACAGCATGTTCGACGTGCCAACCTCATTGAAAAAAGAGAGTTAGCCCTCATTCATCCAATGATCCACCCACATCAAGCAAAATCCCCCAAGCACCAAAGAATTTGGTAACATCCATTAACTCTTGAAACCTACCCAGTAGTCACTTTGTTTGGGCAATTACTCCATCTTGTGAGGACTTGTGTTTTCCTTTGTCTGGCTTGACTTTAGGAGGTGGTTACCCAACCGCAGAGTTGGCCTGCTCTCACATGTTCATTTGGTGTAGATTATTGAGCCAACCATTGAAGGACGTGCCTATTCTTGGTCCAACCGAAGGTGACCGATTCTAAAACAACATTTGGTGCCGTTTGTAGGAAAGAAGTGTCAACAAAACCATTTTTCACCTACTCACGCCGTCTATATAAGTGACGATGGAAGGAGAGACTTCAAAAAATGATGGTTCCAAGTCCTAAGGGCACAAACGTGGAAAACCCAGGAAGACACACAACTAGAAGGAGGGTCAGTATAAGGATAACTCTCACCTTCTCCCGTGCGAATGCATACTCAAGAGCTTCAAACCACCTTAAACATTGGTCTCCCTGTGCAGGGAGCACCGTCAGCTTAAGTGTTTGACACCTCGAGCACAAGCGATAGACAGACGGATGATGGATGATGAATACTTTCCAAACCATGGTATCCTAATGGAGCCAACTGTTACCCCCAAGGGATTCTACGTAGCTCTTCCAGACATAATGGTACCCTCCCCCAAAGACTGGCTTTGCTCCCCACTGATTCAACAAAGGCTCGAGAAGAAGAAGCTCAAAAACAGAATCAACACCATAGAGGAGATCATCAATCTATCTTTCAAAGGTTAGGGGCTCGGGAAACTAGGCACTCATTCCCGGGAGCCCTAGCTGGATATCATCAACCTCCAAAGAACAAGAAAAGAATGGAGGAAAAGGAACATGGGGAAGAGTCAAGTGCTTCAATGAACATGACTGGAGGATTGAGGAGACCAAACGACCATCATTGTGAACATCTTTACAGACAAATTCAAGCCATGAACTAAAGGCTTTGCTAGCTTAATTGAAGGATGCTTGAAGAAACACATGATGTCTTGACCCAAGACTTGTTCATCCCTAAAATCATGGAGGCTCCATTACCCATTGGATTCGGCACCCCACTTTCTCTCTATATGTGAAACCCAACCCTAACCTTGACCAGAAAACCATGTTGTTTGTAGGTCCGACAACCCGAAGTAAAGCAAGAAGTCAGCTATGGGCCATCCCAATGGAAGACTTGGTGGCTGGCTTAGAATCCATCACAGTGTTCCAATTACGGAAACTGCACCCTGAAGATGGAATTAGTTGATAGACTTGGAGTACTCTTTGGCTTGATTCAAAGGCATTTCTACCTACTAGGTAAGTCACTTAATGTGTGTGCAAAACTCCTTTATGTTTGGATTTGATCTGAGCCTTCATTTCCCTATTTTGGACTTGCTGTCCTGATTGGTCGACTCTGGGCCAGTCGACCAATCAATTAACCAATGAGATCTGATTTTTCTGATTAGGTCTTTGTTTGCTCTATTTAAGTCCAATCTCGAGTCTACTTCATATTTTCTGCCTCCAAACTCTTTGGAACATACCAGAGCCCTCTGCAAGTCATCTCCCATGCATCCTTGGTGATTTTCTTGACGGATCTTCGTCAAATCTCGTGCTTTTACACAAAAAGATATGTGATCATCCTCTTCTATGTTTCATCTTTGATTCTTCATTACTTTTCTTTCTTTTTTTGATTGAGGACAGTAGAAGTGATGTTGTATCTCTGTTGCAACCATCACTATACTCTTTCCCTCTCTTTTCCTAAGGATTTAAAGCTTGGTGGATGATCTTCATCAAGATCATCACTCGCTTTTGAAGGAAAACATGGATTCATTCACTTTCCTTATTTAGATTGATGTTCTTCAGTCTTAGATCTATTTTTCTTGAAGATCTATGCATGCTTTTCATGATTTCTTTATCACAATTAGTGATCCATCATCCTATTGTTCTTGTCCATGATTTTTACTATGAATTCTTCAAGAACCATGATTGATCTAATTATGGTAACTTTTTGTTTCCTAATCTGTGACTTGAAGACTTGATATGATTAGAGTTTTGAAGTCCTCTGTATACTAGTTTACTGTCATAATAGTTTCCCCCTTGTTTAGTACCCTTTTGAACCACCAAATTCGGTTTTATATTCTAAAAATTCTGATTTTGAAGGCCACTGTCTCTGTTGGTCGGCTCATTGGTCGACTGAGGCAATAGACCAATCAATCGACCAATGAGGACAGCAACCTCATATTTGGTCTGTTTTGGATGTTTTGATATCTTTCCTTCTAGGTATCTTTCCTAATATGTTATATATACTTGTTCAGGACTTTCTTCCCAAGTTTAGTCAAGGTCTTACTTGATTCCCTAAGATTCTTTGCGAGTTATATAAGGTAAGGATGGTTATTTCCTTAATTACATAGATTGCTTGAATCCAGTTTCTATATTTGAATATCATTGATTTGTTTCCTTAATTAAATTTTTACAATGATATACTACTGATGCACTATCTTGATTATAGTAGCATTACTTGTTTATGCTAAATTGATTCATGTATGATTTACTTATTAATTATATGCACGTTGTATGTTGTTATTGATTTCTTTCTATATAAGAAGTTATCATCTATGTAACATGATGGATTTATGCTTGTGAATGATTAAGTATGGTTTGGAAAGGGGAGGTGTCCTTTTGACATTTCTATCCTTGGACAACTAGGGGAATATTATGGGATGTTTTTGGAGATGTCCTTTGGACACCTTCCTAAACTGTTGGATGACAAACTTAGGACTGTCTAGTAGTGTTTGGCTAGGATGTCCTATTATGTCAGACCCTAATCGGAGGGATATTGAGATCGAACGACCCGTGGTAGCAATGGGGATTCATGGGCACTCAAGACCAGTAACCAACCCGTGAGAGGACAGGAATCACATTGTGGGGGTCATTTATTGGTAGGGTTGCATATGGCTAAACTTGGGCTCACGGGTGCTCAAGACCGGTAACCAACCCGTGAGGGGACATGAGAGCTTCCCGTTTACCATATGTGGATGACCTATAGGGTTGATGAGTCCGTAGTCAGGGACTATGAGGACTCTAGTGTGAAGGATTGCCAGGGGCAAGGAATGGACGTATCTGGATCTGACTTGATGTAACTAAGTAGGAGACTTGCATTTGGCAAGGCTTTGACCCTGATATGCGCCAGTACTTAGACCAATGGTGATGTGAGAGAGTGGTGACTTAACCCCCAGCCATGGAATGTCCCGAGGGATGCCGGACCCACTACTAAAAGGCGTTGTGTGATGAGACCTTCCTAAAGAAGTACGGTGCTATGACTTAAAGCATGTCTGCCAATAGAGACCAACATACATAGAGTTAGAATCATAATGCATCATGTGTTTCATATCATATAGCATCTTACGTTGCTTTGAATTCCTGCTATTTATGTTGTTGTTATGGATTAACTGCCTTACTAGGTTTCATTGAAACTCATTCCTTTTTGTACAATATCTTTTGTTAGATTACTCTACAGGTACTGATGACTATGAAGGTCAATATGAGGAAGCGCAAATTGAAGAGGCATACTTCACGCAAGGTGCTGGCAACCATGAAGATTACATTGAGGATTCCTCAAGTGGTCTTACTTGTTACCAGGATTAGCCCTACTATGGAGTGGGAACGTCTGAGTGTCATTGATGAAGTCTATGTTTATGAAGACGTTCTCTATAAAGTAGAATAGACTTTAGTTTAGTTTGCTATATCTTTCTTTCTTATCTTAGAACCAGATGTAATCTTTCTTTTGACTTGCAATCTACTTTCCGCTGTTTGTTGAGTGGGATTCCGCCTCACTTTACTTATAGATTTAGACATTTTGATTGTCTTTCATACTCTGATGATATGTGATTTATTCTTTCCTTATTTGGATCTTTTGTTTATCTTTTGCACATTGATTATTTATGCTCATAATTATGTTATTGTCTATGTGGGAGGTTGATTACCTCGATACTTGATCTTCGGGGCTGTGGATCACACACTCGGGTATGCTAGGTAGGGTACCGGCTGGGTGGATGTGACACTATATGATGGGGCAACTAACCCCCTGGCACACATCAGAACACATCAGTCATTTTAACTTTGTGATGACCATGAGTGGGGCGGTGGAGATGCCATTAAGGGTAGGGAGGCCAGCCACTCCTTGGTTCTCCCGTCGCCCATACACTCCATTGACAACTTCACTGAGCTTGGTTATTCTTTTGTTGCTCGTTTTAAGAGTGGGTAAAAGGACAATACTAAGGATAATCTTTTGGCTCTGAGACAAGGTTGCACTAAGTCCATCCATGACTTTAATGCGCACTTTAACAAGATCTTGATCCAGACCAAAGACATCAATGATAAGGTGGCCTTTATAGCTTTCAAGAGGGTGGCTACTAGCAAGAAATTCATGGCTTCCGTTGTAATGAAGGAGTGAAAGAATCTAGCTGAACTGCTAGATTTAAGTTATCAAATAGCTATTGTGGAAGAAGTCCTCAAAGCCAATTGGAGTGGCTACAAGTACGAAGGAAAGCCTTATAGAACGAACGACCGTGGGGGAAGTTCCAGCAAAAGGCAAACTAAAAAGGACCGAAGAGATAAGCCTGATTGGAGGAGTAGGCATGTGGATAATGAAGATGAAGAAGCCTTCACCCCCTTGAACAAGTCACGATCTACTATCCTCATGCAGATCTGAGACACTAGGTTCAGGTTGATAGAGATGAGGAATTGATGCAACGAGGAGAACTAGTGGAGGAGTTGGAATGTGTTAGTTAAGCACGAAGGATCCTTCTCGGGGGACCATGATCTGATTCGAACCAAGCGAGGAGCTCAAGATGAAGTTGTCAAAGTTTTTAAAAGACAATTTAGATGTGTTTCTCTTGGTCCACCGAGGACATGCCAGGGATTGACCGGTAAATGGCAGAGCACAACATGTGGATCAACAAATGTGCCAAGCCAGTTATCCAGAAAAGAAGGAATTTCTTGATGGAAAAGAATCAAGCTACCAGGGCAGAGGTGGAAAAGCTAGAGAAGTTAGGTTTTCTACAACCAATCAAGTGCCTAAACTAGTTAGCAAACGTGATAAGAGTGAAAAAGGCCAATGGAGAATGGGTATTGACTACACAGATCTTAATAAACTATGTCCCAAAGATAGCTATCATTTTCCAAGAATTGAAAATTTGATCATCGCAACCATTAGGCATGAGGTTTTGAGCTTTATAGATGCCTATTCCAGCTACAATCAAATCTTGATGAAGGAAAAGGATAAGGAATTCCATAATTTACAAGGTGACACATCCAAGGGGTGCGAATCTTTCTTATGGGAGGTTGCTGACTCGAATCTTTTAGCACTTCGGAGTCAACTTTGAGGGTGAGGAGGTTATCCCTGTCGGCTTTGGTGGCACCGTCAGTCACCGGTTAGTTTCTCAAATGCACTTATTGGGTGGAGCTAACTCACCAAAGTTGCCAGCCATTCCAGAGCAAGCAGCCGAGGGAGCGAGAGGTGTCGAGGTCATGGATGTGGATGCAAAGGATGAAGATCAGGGAGACTTGCCACCGCCATCCCAATTAGAGGTAGAAGGTCCATCTGGGCCTCAGAGTGCACCAGAGAGACCACCGACTTCAGTATTTATGGGGCCAGAGATGTAGTCTTAGGTGAGATACTCACTCAGGTGGAGCGCCTAGAGCAACATCAAGTAGTGATGAGGAGTCAGTTAGCAGAGTGTTTAGACATTCTCTGCCAGCTGAGGCTAGCACCACCACCATCACCCCAAGACTAGTTCAGTCTCATTTATGCTCTTTTGAATTAGTATACACTGACTTAGGATTCAGATTATTATTTTTATTTTATTACCACATTTCCATTTCCTACTCATTTTGACTTGTAAAGCGTGAGTCACGCTTCAGTTTGTGTAGAAATTATCTTATTAATGAAATTCAGTAGTACTTGTTGCATTTTACTTATTGCTTTATGCACTTCTTAATGGTTATCATATGAGAATATGTTTCATCTTATTTATGGTGACTTATGCAAAAACAAAATTCCATTTATTTTACCGTTTCACTTTCTAGCTTATGGTTGTACCTATTATTCACTTTTAGTGTTGTGAGTCACTTCTGGATCTATGACTCGAATTGCTCAACTACCACGTGTATTAACTATCATTGACTATCGTAAACCTTGTGGCTCGATACCACTTTTGTCACACCCCACCCGCCGGTATCGGTTTTGCCCAACAACCCGTGGGTGTGATCCACGGTTTACCCATCAATGATAATAAATGCACGCAATAATAATCAAGAGAAAAAATAATCCAAATACTTAAATAAAAGAATTACATGAGTTCAATACTGAAAAGGAATGAATCAATGAAAAAGGAAATAAAGTAATTTTGTCCCAAAATTAATAAAGTTCAGTGGAAGCAAAATTGAATTAAGTATGATTGTTTCTTTGTGCTCTTTCATAAGTGATGGTATTTTCTTCTACCTTCGCAATGAAGGGAGTCATCCATCCTTCCTCCATTGACTTCTCAAAATAACCCGCTATCTGAATCTTCCTACCATCAATGGGTGCTGTAAGCACAGTCCAGGCATCCGTAGGTGGCTTCGTGACACACATCGCCACTTCCCATTGGTGCCTCCATAGCTTCTTCATTGGGGTTCTCCCAGTCACAGGGAAATTCTACCGGTCTAGGATTCCCATCTGTTTAGTTTAACAAATATTCACAAAAAGAATGAGTTCTAACGAACTCAGTAAGGAAACACATTTCATATACATATCAACATTTTATCATGATAAACAACATAAATAAAGGATTATATGCGAGTGTATGGATGCAACTAGAATCTAACCATACAAGTATCTAATACGGTGGACATGCTTTAAGATATAAAACCAGCCCTCCTCTGGGTAGGTCTAGTCACTCTGATCCCTCACGGACCAGTTACCTCTATTGGGATCCCAGACAATGGGTTCACTCCAAGTCAATCAACCATGGCTGGGGTTTAGGTCCACACTCTCTCACCACGATCATTGGCATGAGTACTGGCACATGTTAAGGTTTCTAATCCAATGCAAGGTCATACAGTGACATATTACATGTAGTCCAGACATATGCAACTCGGTTAAGTATCCTTCTCTACCTAGGAATGAGAATCCCCATGGACTGGCTACCTCTATTGGACTCCATTCCCTAACCCTATGGTCATCCACATATTGTTGGGGCGGATGCTCTCATGTCCCCTCACGACTCCCAGCTGCTCCTTGGATGCCCATGACTCAACCCTAACATATGCAATCCTACCAACGCATGATCAACAGTGGACCACTGAATCTCAGCACCGACTGGATACCGCTATAGGATGAGACAGAGTCACATCACCTTCATCACAGGTCATTCGGCTTCGATACCCCTACCGAAACGGTAGTAGCATGTATGGGTACCTAGCCAAGCAATCTACACCTCCTAGGTATATCATCCAACAACCATGATAGTGTTGGGGGCATCAGTAAGCAGTGTCATATACCATAACCCCTGATATCCCAAGCAATGGATACCCAATAAGGATACCATCAACCATAGTTATATCACATCATCATATAATTAAACATTTAACATCACATAGCAATTGAAGTATATCTAACCATCATTCACAATACATAACTAACCAAAGTTCATATGAACCTACTGTTATAACAAGTTACAAGAATACAAATGCATTCAAGGTTATGTTAATTCATTATAAATCATGTCGGTACATATATGTAAGAATGTATCCTTACTTGTCAAAGTTGGAAAGACTAATAAAAGTGCAGTCTAACAACAGTTCTAGTAAACCTCAAAGATCACCTAAAGATAGGTTACAAAGTTAACATTATGAATGAAAATCAAAACAGAGCAACCAATAGACTGACTGAGCTTCTGTGACCCAGCCGGTTGCTTATGGTGGTTGTTGGGCCAATTAACCGCCCTGAGTGACCGCCCCTATTATAGACAGCAACTCAACTCCAAAATTTTGACTTTTGATCTCCCAATTTTATTCCGATTTTTGTGATGATCTAAATCCAAATTTCATCCTCACAAGGTTAACAACTTATACACAATCTAAAACCCACAACAATAAATGGTTTAGTAATCACATCAATTCTTTTAATTAAATCAATCCTTTATTTTGATGCAAGGATCCGTTTTCGGATGTGAGCCAATCAAGATCATTGATGGAATGACCACAACCATCACAGTTAACCACCCACATAATTATGGAGGAAGGATGCACACTACTTAAAGAGAAGAAAATAGATAAAGAGAGTGTGAGATCATCTTACCTCCAATTGACTATCCAAAAGCACGAATCGAAGCTTCTCCACGAATCACTCGTTCTTCACCTTCCAACATGTGCTCTCTGCCTCCTAACCGTCCACAACAACCTTCCCGAATATAATAATACAAAAATAAGATGTGGTTGGTTATTTATAAAAGTCTAGAGAAAAATAGGATTTAATTCCCGCAAGCAAGCCTGACCGGTCCCTTGGGGTGGTTGGTTGATCAATCAATCACCTTAAGCAACCGCCCCTAGTACTTTCCAGTACTTGGGTGCATTGCTCAACCGGTTGATTCCCAGCACAAACCTAACCCTAACCAACATGTGGGAGTGTTTTTACCTTGATCCTAGACATCTTCAATCACAACTTGACTCCGGCTAGTGATCCATTTTCCCAGTCCATCAAGGTTTCTATAGGTTCTTCTAGGATTCCTAGTCAGGTAGGTTCTTCATTGGTGAAATCTAGATCCATGGGCTCAAGACATGGATTATGGGCTTCAACTCGGATACTCCACAGTTTATTTTGGTTGGATCTTCAGATACTTGGACCTGCAATATGGATCCTGGGTTAGGAATACCGGGGTTGCTACATAGTACCTCCAAGATATCTGTCTAGATAATGCTTCCCTCCAATTTGCCGGAAGTTTAGGAGAGGCCACATCACATCTTTGTCAGCTTTACCAGTCCTAAGTATGACAACATGTTCGACATGCCAACCTCACTTAAAGAAGAGAGTAGCCCTCATTCATCCAAGGATCTACACCCATCAGGCAAGGATATAAATATCCCTAGTTACCAAAGAATCTGGTAACGTACATTTACTCCTGATACCTACCCTATAGTCACTCTATTCGGATGATTACTCATCTCAGTGAGCACTTGTGTTTCTTTTTATTTGACTTGACTTTTCCTTCGAAGGCGGTTTCCCAACCGCATAGTTGGTCTGCTCTCACTTATTCATTTGGTGCAGACTCTTGAGCCAACCATTGGAGGAAGTGCCTATTCTTGGTCCAACCGGAGGTGGCAAATTTTGAAATGACACACTTGATTAGTAATTTTCTTTAGTCTAACCCAAAAGAAAGCTACTACCATCTTATGAATGAGCCTGTGATAGAATATAGGATATTTAAAGCGAGAGGTTGCATACTTTCTTCTTTTTTTTCCTTTTCCTTTTTGGCAAGGAAAGTTTCATTCAAAAGTGCAAAAAGTTTCATTCAAAAGTGCAAAAACATCACTTGAGGTTAGACAATATAGGGATATTGGAACATGGCTAGTCAACTTTACCTGCAAATTTAACTACCTTCCTAGCCAAAGAATGTACAATAACACTATACATTACCAACCAGCCATAGAAGACCAACTGTGACCATTTTCGATAGCTCCAAAATTCCTTTCCAAGCTCAAGAAGGTTTGGAACTCAATGTAGCTTCTAGAAAGGAAAAGTAAGGAAAATAAAATTGTTTTTAGAAGGAAGCATAGTAAGATGTCAGATCTTTCCATAGTCTCCAAGCCAACTTCCTTAATAATGTAATATTCTATAAGAGGTTATCTCTAATTTTATCCTTGGTTATTCATTCTTTCTATTTGAGTCTTAATCTCTTTTAAGACCTTATGGTTTCACTCTTTCCCAAAAGTCTTTATAATTAGAGTACTTTTCCAGAAGACCCCCACAAACTTTGTCAGCCTTCTTTCAAATGGCTAAGTTGAAGTCTTTAATATGTTAATCAAACTCAATTGGTGTTTTTATCATATTCAATCCATAAATTTGATTAATCTAGCTTGAATATACCTTAATCCCTCATAATTCAAGAGATTTTTTTGATTGGTTAGTTGTTATAATTTTTACTTTTAATTTCACATACATATTTTTTATGATGACATATACCATTCACAAAGATGATGAAATGTAGGAACTATGCAGCTTCTAGACAATCATATCAACAAGTCAGTATGACCTGGTTCATGTGGTTGTGGGGTCAATATGGAACTACGAAGTTATTACTAAAAATTACCTAAAGTAAAAATAAAAATATTAAATATGACTATAATCGAAGTTGCCATGCCATGAGATGGTGTCAATTACCAAATGCTATTTCATATTCACAAATATGTCATACATAGGACTAATCATTTGGGTCAATGGGTGGAAAAGAAATAAGTAGAAATGCATTTAACACACACCATTGAAATCATAAGAATCAAACTCAGTACATTCTTTTTTGACGGATTAATTATTCAATATAATTACTTTGTTTTTTTGATTTATTTTCTTATTTATATATAGTTTTTATTTAAAAGAATTTAATTATTTTTCTAAATTCCCTCTGAAAATAAATTTAGAAGAAAATCAGTAATAAAAGATGCAACAAGGTCAAAGAAATAAGAAATCTTGACCTTAGCCTTCACTAGCAACAAATGCAAAGAATATAAAGGTTTGAAAAGTTTGTATTCAATATACATTTGTACTCCCCAATCTATATTAGAAAATAATAATAAGAACTAGAATAAAAGTTTCAACTTATTGCTAAATACCAAAAATAAAAATAAGAAAGAAAAGTTACTGAATTCTCAACTAAAAAATGATGAAGATGTCAAAAGGAAGGGTAACCAAAAATGTGTTCCATGTTCATACCCATTTAGAAGAATTTGCATTAAAAAAAGAATAAAAGTCTGAATTCAGTTCAAATTCGATTCTACACATTCGAAATTTAATAGTTTATTATTCAAATCAAAATTCGATGTAGATGTGATAATTCTATTTGAAATGTTTATCCCTACTAGTAGTATCTCAATCCTAGTGAAATGGTGAAGATATTTTGGACGGAAAAAAAAATGGTAAAGATATCAAAAGGGTAACCAAAATTGTGTTTTGGTGTTCATACCTATATAGGAGAATTTATATTATAAAAAATAAACAAGAAAATCTGAATAACATTCAAATTCGATTCTACACATTCGAAAATTAATTTATTGTTCAAATCAAAATTCGATGTAGATGTAATAATGTAATAACTCAGTCCCAGCTTTTCTTCTTCTTCTTCTTCTTTTTTAAATTTAATTTGATTTGATTCAAATTGAGGAAGTAATTTATATGGGTGATGAGTTGATGTGTTCTATTGCATTAAAATTATACAACAAAGCACGGCTTTGAAAATCAAACTCAGGAAGCCTTTCTTTACTCCCTAGATTCCTCCGCCTCCACTTAAGTTGGCTTTTGTTGTTTGTTGTATTGTCTATGGGTTGTACTCGTGGTTTTTCTTTATAATAAAGATTGTTTCTCCAAAAAAAAAAAAATCAAATTTATTTTAAACTAAAAATCCCTTGGGTGGCCACCATATTGGAATATATGCTTAGATCTTGTAAAGGTTTAATTTAAATTATTTTAAATATCATGAAAAATGCAAAGTGTTTAGAGAAGACATTCAAGCAACCACGTTCAAGGATCTTGTATTAGCCAAGCTTTGGAAACTTTAATTAAAGGAAAAATTTTCTAGACCAATAAGATATTTAAAAAAAATATTTACTCAAATAAATTTTAATTTTTCTTATGAACTATCCAAATTATTAAAAACAAAAAACAAAACCCCCGAAAAAGAGGATTCTCATATATCAATTATTTTTATTATTTTTTTTTTTTTTTATGTGAATATGTGGGACTCTCTTGTATTCTTTTTTTTTAAAAAAAATAAATTAAAAAAAAAAAAAAATATATATATATATATATATATATATATAAAAGGTTTGAGGGAAATTTGGGTGGTTTATAGGAGAAAATTAGTTGAGCGGAAAAAAATCATGACAAAACTTTGGATTTAGTAATTATTTTTAAAAGTAGAATCTTTTGAGTAAAACTTTTTCAATTGAGTAAATCTTTTTTAAAAGGTCTGAACATCTGAAATTTTTTCTCTTAAATAAAATTGCGTCTCAAAGTGAATTTAAAAGCCCTTATTTTTCTAGAGTTTTCCATGATTCAATTATCTAAAGTGAAATGAAAATGGATAACTTATATTATTTTTTAAAACTTATCATTGATTTAATTTTTTATTACTTTCTAAAATTGCGTTTTCAGGGACTCCTTTTAGTTAGAAAAATTACGTCCTTGAATTGATAATTATCTTTCAGATAATCTAAAAGACGAACAATAGATAATAAAAAAATATTTATATGTTGTCCACTGATTAAACCTATTGTAATGATCTTAGGCCTTAATTCACTCTCTAAAATAAATATATAATTTTT
Organism: Hakea prostrata; assembly: GCF_041222555.1. Classification (NCBI taxonomy): domain Eukaryota; kingdom Viridiplantae; phylum Streptophyta; class Magnoliopsida; order Proteales; family Proteaceae; genus Hakea; species Hakea prostrata. The sequence goes on along the minus strand of NC_142601.1, from coordinate 41,180,319 downwards.
AAAGAAAACCAGATCAAGTTTCATGTAGAAAAATGATGAGGCTTTGACCCAACACACTCCCCTCCAGAAAAAATAAAGAAAAAAAAAAAAGATAAAAAACCCTCATCTATTGTGATAAAGTTCTTTCATTTGTTGCTTCTTCAACCATAATACTAGGGATCGGTTTGGGTACTTTTTCTTCTTTTCTATTTTTAGATGAACACTAACATTTGTATTTATGAAAGAGGCTTCTAACATTCATTTTTTCTGAATCCGTTGATATTGTTTCTGATTCCAAAATCAAGTTTCATCCAAAATTTATATATTGTTTTTATTTTTAAAAATAGACGACCATTTTTTTTTTTTATGTTTCTTGAAACAAAAACACTTAGTGAATTGTCAAATGAATTGAATATAGTAAGGCTCGATCATGACTCATTCAAGTTAAATAAGACCCAATATTAGTTTTTATATATATTTTTTTCAATAAAAAGAGACTAATTGTTTTTTAAGAACCAATTACATGATAACTGAATTGAATAACTAATAAATTCATTTCATAATACAGCAATAAGCTTTCAATTCCTCATCTCCTTTCTCTTATCCAATAGTATGAACTTAACATGCATTAATACGTGACATTCTACAATTTTTTTTTTATAAAATATACATTAAAAATAGGGGGGAAAATGACATTCCATCGATCGACTGTAATAACTTCTGACAACTGCAAATCACTTTTTTGGAAATCTCAAATGTAAGAAAAAGAAGTTAGAAAATTTGTGATGCGTCCATAATCTGCTCAGCCCTTAGATTTCTTCGTGATGACCTGCAAAACGAAAGCGTCAGATGTGGCCCGACCGCTGGGGTCGGGAGTCCACCTCCGAAGGCTAAGTCAGTTGATGAACTTAATCACAAACGGCTCTGCTAGAAGCACAGAGCTAAGGAATGAAGAACTGGGAAAGGTGATCTAGATAGCAGATCGCTGATAATTTAGGTCTATCAGTATGTATCTGATCCTGAGTCTCAGATAGTATTCATTTCGATCCCCTCACCTTGTATGGTAGTGAGGTTTATATAGAGTGTACCTTCGAATCTCCTTCGTTGGATGCACTTGAGCCTTATTCGGGTAGTCGTTGGATCTTAACAGTTAGATCCGTTGAGCAATAGACTTCTACTAGTTTGGACTAGTAGAGGACTCCTGAGATAACCTTTAGGTTATGTGATGATTATCCCTTCGATAATGATTATCCGCAGCCGTCAATTCGAGTCTGCCATCATTAGGGTGATTACCCTAATCCATAAGTAGGATTAGGGCACGCTTGCAGCCGAATAAGCTTTCTTCTTCAGCAAGCCATCTTCTGGATCCGGTTCGCTCGGGAGCGAGTCGATTCTCTCCGTCTCGACCGGGGTCGAGGGTCGGACCAGGTATGAACCCGGTCTGATCATAATCTCTCCGTATCAATCTGATTTTCCAATTAAAATGATTTCCTTGTAATTAATTAGAGGGAGTTTATGTAATTTTGGTTTTTCTTTGAAAATTTTGAAAATGGAATGGTGGTGGCAGCCTAATCTTTATAGATACGATTACCATGAGATTAAGAAAAGCAGATAGAATTTGCACGAAAAATAATAAAAGCAAGTAGAATAATGAATTTGGGATGAGAAATAAATATTAATACTTTTAATAGATGAGGATGCATTATGCACGTTTTTGGCAAGGATGGTTGATAATTACAAAGCATCTTGATGGATTACTTTATTAATTTGAGTTGGTTTGATAAATTATTGTACCAATGAGAATGGTCAATCAAAGGTGGCCATCCATTACCAATGTATCCTTTCAATTTGTTAGTATATATAAATTCAAGCTCCCTTATTACCAAAAAAAAAAAAAAAAATTAAAGCTCCCTTTATTTAAAAACAGGAATATATCTTCGTTCGTGGACACCATTCGAAGGTGTTTAATTCATGAAGAAGAATCTCTGCACACATTAAGACAGAACGTGGCAAGAACATCAGCTTCATGGGGCAACAACAATCACAACAAGTTTTTAATCCAATTAAATGGGATTCCGCTACATGGATTTTTGCTTTTCAATTAATTCTGTTTAAAGCCATGTTAGATACAAGGTGTTAGATACAAGGCTTAAGTTATGCATATTGTTCCTCATCAGTAATTTTCTTAAAGTTATATTAGGCCTATTCCTAACTCTTTTAATTCGTTCAATTTGGATTAAATCACTTCTCTATACAAGAGCATTGCCTCTAGCCATGCCATCTCAATCGACTTTCTCGTAACTTTTTATTTATTGAAGCTACCTGGTAAGAGATGATTGTTTTGTTGCATATGGTTTGCGTCATTATAATGAGAATGCATAAAGAGGCTTTAACATTCACCAGATTTATGATTTCAATTGTTGAGCTTTTTTTCACTTAATTGAAAGTATTTCTCGATCACCACTTTTGATGGGAACATTTTATTTCAGATCCAAATCATCTCCAAAACAATAATCTTTTCACCATACGTCTACTAACTAGGAGCACTTGGGCATGGAGCCAAGTGATTCCTGACTATTGGATGCAAAAATGTGAAAAGAAAATAGAAGGAAAGAATAATAGATAATAAATTAAAAAGTAAAAATAATAATAAAAAAAAAAAATAGAAGAAAAACCCAGATTCCAAATGAACAAAAATTCAAACTCAAAAAAGAATTTTCTAATTTTTCAAGAAATTTTCCAAGAATGAGGGCAATCCTTTCAATTGGTATTATAGGGGGGAAAATTAATTATAGACACTAAGGGCCTGTTTGGTTACATGAGTCTAGAGATTTCAAATATCTAGAGATTTCAAATCTATCTATAGATTTCAAATCTGTGGAGTTATAATTTTTAAAATTAGATGTTTGGTTGTGGAATGAAATCTGTGGATTCATCCTAAAAAACTATTTGATCGACGTGATTTTTGTAAATGTGCAAATGTATAGCTTTTTTTGAAATCTTTAGATTTCACCCCTTACCCATAAATCTACAGATTCACGTTTTTAGTGTAAAAAGATGAATCTCTAGATTTCATGAATCTAGAGATTTTTACAACCAAACGGGTACAATTCTCAGATTCATGAATCCAGAGATTTGAAATCTCTGAATTTATGTAACCAAACAGGCCCTTAATACAATTAGATTCATTTTTTATAGACAAACTTGGGATGTGACACAATGGAGAGGATCCCTTCTTTTAGATTGGATTAAAATCCCATATAGTTGTTCTTTTGACAATTGCAAGGAAGTAGGAGATTATTTATATTATTTAATAAAACATATTTTACTTAAAAAATATATATTTATATTTTTTTGACAACCAAACATATAAATGGATTATATTTTCTAGGAGATATGTTGATTTATTTTTTGTAGAATACATTTCAATTCTTAGGGAAATACTTATAATTCTCTTTACCATTAAATGAAATACTCAAGAAACTGGGGTGATAAATTTGATTTTTGTAGATGTTTTTAGGTTTTTCCTCCTCCAAAAATAACTTAACTAGAAAATAGAATAGGCAAAAGCTTTTATGCATGTTTTTTATTATTCATGTGCACAATCAATATTTGATATAGTTAGATTGAAAAAGGTACACATTGAGAGTGACTTAAATACCCTTGCCTCCCCAGTTTGATAAAGGAGATGATAGACTATTGTGTACAAATATTAACATTGACAATATTATTATTGAATTATGTATGCTTAGGTTGCTAGACAAGTCTACAATTTAAATTTTACTTTCTATAGAAAGTAATCTATTTTTAAATTAAAGCAAGAGATTATTTTTAAAAAATTGTATTAATTGAATGAAATCAGTATGATTTTTTTTTTCACTTGGTGATAATGGTAAAAATCCTCTCGTTTCACCCAAAAGAAGAAAAAAAAAATCTGCTCCTCATGATGATGTGAAATTATGATTTGAATCTTGTTCCATCAAAACTCTTCCTCCCGTTTAGTATATAAATTTGAAAGTGTCTCTTTATTGGACATTTGATGAAACCAATGCCCATTAACATATCTCCCTTTCAAATTCCTTGATTATTCGGTGAAAGAGTCTTTATCCAAACTAAAAAATAAAATTTATTTATAGATAAATTATAAATACCTTTATTTGTTAAATTATATAACAATGACAAACCACCAAACTTATGAAGCATGCATAAATGTATAAGAAAAAAAAAAAAAGGGTCCTAAGAGAATAGAGATCTATATGCTTAAGATATTGGGGGAGGGGGGGTGGTGAAATAATTGCTAACTTGGTGTAAGGTAAAAAAGACCACCATTTTATTTTGGTTTGTGCTCATATTGATCCACATAAAGAAAATTTTCCAATAATTTTATATATTATTATAAAATATACTTCTAATTGGTGAGCTGGTCATAAACTTGCCTGCAAAGCATTCCAAAAGCCTAAAGGAATTTTAAATCTTCCATTCCAATTCCAAAGCTAGCTAAAGAAAAATTCATAATAAAAAACTATAAGTATGACTATTTCAATAAACTTAGGATACTTAGGTCAATATTACTAGTAACTCGTACTTCTACACTTCCATTGCCTATTGGGAGAAAAAAATTAATAGATGATTTGAATTATCGCGGTTAATGAAGTTGTTTCACATGCTTTGACCAATGTGATAAAAATTGTTTATTATGTTATGATTGGTACACAAGCTAAAAATAATTGTTTTTTTTTTTTTAATAAAATCAGTACCCTTATACCTACAAAAAATATTGAATATTTTCAAAAGAATAAAAAGGCAATAAACAACTATATGATGGAAATTTATTGCCAAATACATCATTTAACTTTTTTGAGGACTTGATTAACTTATCCTATATTTATCACTGACTAAAATTTGTCCACTTATCCACATACAAGAACAATTTTTCTATAATATCTTCCTAGGGAACATGATCAACGTGGCACCAACATCAACATAAGACCAACTGAAGTAAGCATAGAAGCATCATCAGGGTTGATAATTCTACATTTGATGAGTCTACAATTAGAGATGCACTTAGTTTGCCCATGTGGTTGGCCAATTCACGTTGAGTTTTTTGAACATGTACTAGGTAAGTAAGTATGAAGCTTCGAGGTTTACATGTCAAGTTTGTGAATAAGCAAAGTTAGCCACATGGCAAAACAATGTATTCAGATTTCTTCAACAATTAATGGGCCGGGGGGCACGAAGGAGTTGATGGACATGCAAGATAAAATATGTATTTTAAGGGGTTAGTTTTAAATTTAAATTATGGCTTATGTTGGCACTCCATGTGTCTATCTCATTTTCCTACTTAAAACAAAAAGGAAGAAATATATTTTTCACATAATGAGGAGAGGATAGAATCACTAGTCAGAGTGTTGGTACCGCAAACTAAGCTTGTATGGATTTGAATATTAAATTATGCACATGTCTAATATAAAGCATTCACTGAAGTATAAAATAGTAAGAATCACCATATCATCCATTCATATGTTTGAATTTGCGACTTAATGATGTTCATATGTAGATTCTTTTCTACACTGTCAATTCGGAAAAACTTTTTCCTATTTATCTCACTCAACTATGGACTTAACTAAAAGTGCTCAAGATTTTTCGACTTGCTTCAATCATTGCTTATTCTCACAAGTTTTCTTATTCTTCTTCTTCTTCTTCTTCTCCCTCTCTCTCTCTCACCCTCTTTCTCCTCCTTTGTTTGATTGATATGGTAAGATTTTTTTTTAAAATAAACTTTAATCTAAATCCTAAATAGGTCCATCTATAAACCCTTGAAGCTTAACCATGGTATGACTCGTAGCTTTTCTTGGATTAATTTGGGTTAGTGGGAATACCATGTTAAGTCACTTGACTCAACCCACAATCATACCATTTACTAATCATAAAGCCCTTTGTTATGGGCGAATGAATCATACTAGTTGTTTAATTAAAGAAGCACAAGAGAGAGATGAAAATTTGATGGAGTTTAGCTACATAGGGCCTGCATCTGTGAAACCCAGCCCTAACCTTGACCCGGAAACCCTATTGTTTGTAGTTCCGACAACCTGAAGTAAAGCAAGAAGTCAACTATGGGCCATCCCAGTGGAAGAATTGGTGTTTGGCTTAGAATCCATGAGTGTTGATGACAGTGTTCCATTTATGGAAACTGCACCCTGATGAAGAAGGAATTAGTTGATGGATTTGGAGTACTCTCTGACTTGGTTCGAAGGCATTTCTACCTACTAGGTAAGTCACTTGGTGTGTATGCAAAACCCCTTCATGTTTGGATTTGATTTGAGCCTTCAGTTCCCTATTTTGGACTTGCTGTTCTGCTTGGTCAATTGGGCCAGTCGACCAATCAATCAACCAATGAGATCTGATTTGCTGATCTATTTAAGTCCAATCTCGAGTCTACTTCGTATTTTCTGCCTCCAAACTCTTTGGAATGAACCAGAGCCCTCTGCAAGTCATCTCCTCTACATCCTTGGTGATTTTCTTGACGGATCTTCGTCATATCTCTTGCATTTACACAAAAAGGTATGTGATCATCCTCTTCTATGTTTCATCTTTGATTTTCCATTGTTTTTCTTTCCTTTTCTGTTTGAGGACAGTAAAAGGAAAGAAAAACAATGGAAAATCAAAGATGAAACATAGAAGAGGATGATAGATATGATGTTGCATCTCTGTTGCAACCATCACTCTACTCATTCTCTCTCTTTTCCTAAGGATCTAAAGCTTGGTGGATGATCTTCATCAAGATCATCACTCTCTTTTGAAGGAAAACATGTATCTATTCTCTTTCCTTATTTAGATTGATGTTCTTCAGTCTTAGATCTATTTTTCTAGGAGATCTATGCATGCTTTTCATGAATTCTTTATCGGATTAGTGATCCATCATCCTATAGTTTCTCGTTTGTGATTTTGATATGATTTCTTCAAGAACCATGATTAATCTAATTATGGTAAGTTTTTGTTTCCTAAATTGTAACTTGAAGACTTGATATTATTAGGGTTTTGAAGTCCTCTATATACCAATACATTGTCCTTGCATATTCCCTCTTGTTTGGTACCCTTTTGAACCACCAAATTCGGATTTGTAGTAAAAAAATCTCTGATTTTGTAAGTCACTGCCTTGCTTGGTCGACTGAGGCAGTAGACCAATCAATCGACCAATGAGGATAGCAACCTCATATTTGGTCTGTTTTGGATGATTTGATTTCTTTCCTTCTAGGTATCTTTCCTAATATGTTATATATACTTGTTTAGGACTTTCTTTCCAAGTTTAGACAAGATCTAACTTGATCCCCAAGATCCTTTGCGAGTTATATAAGGTAAGGATGGTTATTTCCTTAATTACATAGATTGCATGATCTAGTTTCTGTATTTGAATCTCTTTGATTTATTTCCTTAAATAGATTCTTACACTGATATACTACTGATGCAACTACCTTGATTACAGTAGCATTACTTGTTTATGCTAATTAATTCATGTATGATTTACTTACCAATTATATACAAGTTGGATGTTGTTATTGATTTCTTTGCGAGTTATATAAGGTAAGGATGGTTATTTCCTTAATTACATAGATTGCATGATCTAGTTTCTGTATTTGAATCTCTTTGATTTATTTCCTTAAATAAATTCTTACACTGATATACTACTGATGCAACTACCTTCATTACAGTAGCATTACTTGTTTATGCTAATTAATTCATGTATGATTTACTTACCAATTATATAAAGTTGGATGTTGTTATTGATTTCTTTCCATATAAGAAGTTACCATATATGTGATATGATGGATTTATGTTTGTGAATGATTAAGTATGGTTTGGAAAGGGGAGGTGTCCTTTTGACACTTCTGTCCTTGGACAACTACGGGAATATTATGGGATGTTTCCGGAGATGCCCTTTGGACACCTTCCTAAACTGTTGGATGACATATTTATGGTTGTCTAGTAGTGTTTGGCTAGGATGTCCTATTATGTCAGACCCTAATCAGAGGGGTACTGAGACCGAACGACTCGTGGTAGCAATGGGGATTCATGGGCGCTCAAGACCGGTAACCAACCCATGAGAGGACAGGAATCACATTGTGGGGGCCATTTATTGGTAGAGTTGCATATGGATAGACCTGGGCTCACAGGCGCTCAAGACCGGTAACCAACCCGTGAGGGGACGTGAGAGCTTCCTGTTTATCATATGTGAGATAACCAATAGGGTTGATGAGTCCGTAGTCAGGGACTATGAGGACTCTAGTGTGAAGGATACCGGAAAGGATCCCCAGGGGCGAGGAATGGACGTATCTAGATTTGACTTGATGTAACTAAGTAGGAGACTTGCATTTGGCTAGGCTTTGACCCTGACATGCGCCAGTACTTAGACCAATGGTGATGTGAGAGATCGGTGACCTAAACCCCAGCCATGAAATGTCCCGAGGGATGCCGGACCCACTACCAAAAGGCATTGTGTGATGAGACCTTCCTAAAGAAGTACGGTGCTAAGACTTAAAGCATGTCTGCCGATAGAGACCAACATACATAGAGTTAGAATCATATTGCATCATGTGTTTCATATCATCTAGCATCTTACTCTGCTTTGAAATCCTGCTATTTATGTTATTATGGATTAATTGCCTTACTGGGTTTCTTTGAAACTCATTCCTTTTGTGCTATGTATTGTTAGATCCCTCTACAAGTTTTGAGTATCATGACTGCGCTTGTATGAAGAAGCGCAAGGAGAAGAGACATATCTCCAGGAAGGTGATTGCGGTTACGACAATTACATTGAAGATTCCGCGGGTGGTTATGCTGCGTTCGATGCTTAGTCCGACCATAGAGTGGAAGTGCCCTTGCGCCATTTTTGAGATTTATACTTATAGAGATATTGTCTATAAGATTGAGAACAATTTAGTTACTTATTGTACCTACTATTGGGATTAGTTTTCATCCGTTTCCTTTTCTTTTTAGAACTACTTTTCCGCTGATTAGTAGAGTGAGATTTCCGCCTCACTTTACTTATGATTTAGACATTTTGATTGTCTTTTGTACTCTGATGATATATGATTTATTATTCCATTATTTGGATCTTTCGTTTATAATTTGTACATGGATTATTTATGTTCATGATTATGTTATTGTCTATGTGGGAGGTTGATTAACTCGACACTTGATCTTCGGGGCTGTGGATCACACACTTAGGTATGCCAGGTAGGGTACCGGCTGGGTGGATGTGACAGCATCTCTGGAGCTCAAATGGAGCTCGATGCATTATAACGAGAGGGTTTAAATATTACACTACATATACAACAACTACAACCAAAGCATGATATCACTACCTAGACCTCAAATCACCATGAAGCACTTGACTATAGCCATCATACATCAAGAAAGCACAAGAAGCAAAGAGAACTAGAGAAACCTTATGTTGTCACGTGAGAGAGAAGAAAAAGACTGAAAACCCCTAGTTTTTCAAATCAAGTATAAACTAATTCAACATTTATAAGTCAGTGGTCCAAACCAGTATGGTTTGGCGCCAATTCAAGATGGATTAAGACCACTAAATTAAATAAATGCCAACGGTCAAGAATAAAACATTTGAAAGAGGGTAATTACAAATTAGCCCCTCTCAATTCTCTTCCTTAATCTATAATGCCAAACTCCCATCATAGTGCATTAAACTCCTTCTATCATCGCTTATATACTTGCAAGAAAAAAAAAAAAAAAAGAAGAAGCCAGTGCCTAGACTATAATGATATGAAAAACATTAGACTCTAAAATATCAAACAACCATTGACTTAAACAACAAAACAAGCACTAAACTCAATAATTTTGAGCAATAAGATATGCACAAGCTACAAACATTCTAAACATCATAACATGCACAACCGAGGGATAAAAATCTGAACAAAAACATGCAGAAAATCAGGCAACATCTCCTCTATAATGCAACATAAACACAACCTAAAAATGCAACAAAACCACCATAAATATATCTAGAAAGAAATACAACATACAGCAACTATAATTTGAAAGGAATCAATAAATAGCATCACCATTTGCAACAAGCTGAGACATCGTTATAAATTTGGCAAATAATAACACTTTAATACTATAATCTATATGATTATGTTCAGTAGAAACATTTTCAATCAATAACACACCATTAACTACTTTTTTATATAATGAAGAAATACTTACATTAATGTGCTTCGTTCTACTTCCCTTGAGAGCGAGATCCTACTCCCCTTCTCTTTTTGATTAATAAATTTTATACTTTTCGTCCAAAAAAATATGATTAGTTCTATTAGGATAAATTGGATTTTCATACAAGAAAATTACACTCTAATTATCAATAAATGTAGTAGGCATATTCTCTAAATCATTCAGTTCACACAATAAAACATTCAACCATATAACTTCCTTCACACGCACTTGGTTGTAGTAATATATTCAAGCTCTATGGTGGATAAAGCCACAACAGACTGTTTCTGAACCTTCCAGCTGATGTATACTAGATAACATAAAGAAGTATGTGAACAAAGGTTTTTTGCTATCCCTATTACTAGTATAATTAGAGTTAGTATATTCCTGTAGACTCAACTTATCAAGTACACTAGACCTTTATTGATAGCCCCTTAAAATATCTAAACAACCATTTGATGATCTTTACCATGATTGGCCGTAAATATACTAATAATTATACTCATACAATAAGTAATGTTAGGTCTAGTACATATCATGAGATACATAGTAGAACCTAACAAACTAGAGTAAAGAACCTTAGACATCTCAGCCATTTCAAAATTGTTTTTAGGACATTGATCATTGGAAAAATTAAAATGAATAGCTAAAGGAATTTTAACTGACTTAGAATCCATCATTTTAAATTATTCAATGATTTTTATTAAATATGATCTTTTATAAGTATGAATAGTCTCCATCCCCTTCATTTTTATAGGTTTCTATACCTAAAGTTTTCTTAGTTAACCCAAGTTCTTTCATTTCAAATTTTGATTTTAACTTGTTCTTAATTTTAGTAATCTGGTCATGAGCAGTACATGCAATCAATATATCATCCACATACAACAGTTGATGCAAAGGTGTAAGTTTTGGAATAATAAAATAAAGACAATTGTCATACTCACTCCTCTTAAACCCCATACCCAACATAAAGGAGTCAAACCTCTTATTCCATTGCCTAGAAGTTTGCTTAAGATCATATAGGGATTTCTTCAAAAGATAATTCTTACTTTCAGTCCTTGGAGTTAACTGTCTTTAGGGGGTTGAACATAAAAGTTTCCCCTAAATCATCATGTAGAAAAACAGTTTTAACATCCAATTACTCTAAAAACATTAATGACTGAGCAATCTAAGGATAACAACAACCTAACAGTCTTATATTTGACCACAGGAGAAATATTTCATTATAATCAATCCCCTCTCTTTGCACAAACCCCTTGGCAACTGACCTAGCCTTATATCTATTGAAGTTATTAACTCCATCATCCTTGATTTTGAAAAGCTATTGCAAGGTAATCGCTTTTGATTTTATAAGTTTATCAACTAGTACCCAAACCTGAGTTTTTATTATTACATTCAGTTTTTCATTTATAGCTTTTAACCATAATCTTTACCTTTTGAATTTGTTGCTTTTTTGTAGGTGCTATGCTAAAAATACCCTAACTCTGAATTCGCCTCCTCCGTAAAAATGACAAAATCACTAAAGACCTCTTGGGTGGCTTAATTTGTTTCCTCATTCTATCTTTGGCTACCTCATTCTATCTCTGGCTAGTTGATAACCACTCAAATCTTGAAGCTCACCTTCAACCTAGTCTTAGTCTCAAGTATAGGCCTAGATCCATAAGTAGACTTTTAATCCACAACCCTAGGTTCAATATTAGATGGATTAGGCTGAGAAGAAGGCTAGGGTACAACGAGTTCAGGACCAATAGTGGTTTGAACAATGTCTAAGTGAATCATAACCTGCTCTAAATCAAATTGAGTGAAGTTTATCATTCTCTAGTCTGATGGGTAAAGATTGGTGTTGTCAATTTCCAAGCAAGGGAAGACTGTTTCTCTAACAATACATTCTTGCTAACTAGGGTCTTCACTCTTGGAACTAACCTATCCCACAACTTATCCTTTCACACCCTTAGGTTATCCCATGATAATATACTTCCTACTTCTAGGCTCTAACTTTCCTATGCTCTGATGAACATATACCTCACATCCAAACACCTTAAGATTATCCAAATTGGGAGGTTCCCCTCCACCACATTTCCTCAAGTGTCTTAGAACCTAAAGAGATGAAAAAACATCTTTAATAAGATATGCAGCTGTAATAATGACATCACCCCAAAACCCCTTGGGTACTCTTGGGCTAATGAGCATGCACATAGTCTTATTAAAATTGTTTTATTCATTCTTTTAACAATGCCATTTTGTTGTGTGGTAGCTCTAACAATCGTATATCTTTAAATTCCCTTATCTTTACAATATTCATTAAATGTTTCATTTATACCGGTTATGAGTCCTAAGAGTATTTACTTTCCTCTCACTTGTATTCTTAACCAGTGCACACTATTTTGCATTTTTACTAAAAGTCTCAACCTTAGTCTTCAATAGGTATATCCAAGTCTTCCTAAATTATTCATCAACTAGGGATAGAAAATAGTAGTTACCTTCATAAGACTCTACAAATGTTGGTCCCCACAAATTAGTGGGATTGGTAGCCAAACAAAAGGGAGATAGTCTTGTGACCCTTCTTCACTTGTCTTTATGTTATGGCCACCCCATCTTTATAAGAAGCAAAGGCTGGTCAATCAATATCCAAAGAGGAAGGCTCCGGGAAGGCTTCCTTAGGTACTGGCTTCTACCTTAGTTCCACCGAATCAGATTGAAAGGGGAGAGGCCAGACCATTAGCCTTTGAAGAAGAACTCTCTTAGGCTTTTTAGTCCCACTTGCCTCTTGTTGGTTCTTCCCTTGGATCTGTGACAAGAAGGAAGAAGCCAGAAGGATTGAGTCTTGTTACATGATAGAAGACCAGAAAAGGAAGCGAAAGCTAGCAAATGGGTATATGGTCCCCATTCATTCTAGTCTATCCGTGAAATCTACGAACTGATTTCGGATTTAGCTTATTATGTGATCCGATATATTTCTATTCGAATGACCATGTTAGATACTTAGATCATGCTAGATAGTCTTCATATACTATTTCATAATTTTCCTATTAATTTCGAAGTGATTGGAACTCAATTGAGGAGTTTCTGATCATTACTTTGGTTTTCTGTTCGTACACAATCTGCTTGGTCGATTGCCTTGGTCGCCCCAAGCGACCAAGAGTGTCCAGGACAACAACTTCCTCCGTTTTAACTCCGTTTCATCTCCGATCATTAGGGTTTGTTCCGTATATTATATATTTGCTTTATTAGGGTTATTTTGGTGACTTTGGACCTACCCCCTTTGATCTCTTTTTTGGAGTTAGCAAATCAGATACAAGGTGAGTACGTTCACTCACAATTAACACGGTTACAACTATGATATGTTAGAACTTGTATGCAAGTGTTAGCTACTGTAATGGTACTTCTTCTATAATGTTATACTTTTGTAATTTTCAGAATATGTTTCATCATGTAAATTGCATACTTGTATGAATGAGATTGATTTAATTGTGAGTTGGACTTTGTTATGATATTTATGGAATCATGATGTGATGTGATGTGGTTGCCTAAGTTGTGGTTATGGAATGGGGAATGCCATTTGGGCGTTTTGTCATTGGACACCAGTGGAGGTGGTATGGGACACATTTCTATGGTGCCCCTTGGCGCTTTCCACAACTACTAGATGTCATACCTAGGACTTCTCTAGATGAGTTTGGCTAGGAAACCCCGTCATATGTAACCCCATCGGCAAGGGTATTGAGGCTGAGTGACTTGTGGCAGCAATAGGGATTGTGGGTGCTCAATATCGGTAATCAACCCGTGAGAGGACGCAATCACAATGTGGGGGCCATTTAGTGGTAGGGTCGCACATAATAAGCCTAGACTCATAGGCACTCAAGACCGGTAACCAACCTGTGAGAAGACATGAGAGCTCCCCATTTATTATATGTGGATGACTAATAGGGTTAAGAGTCCATAGTCCGAGTTGGTTATAGCCATAGGATACGATGACTCTAGGGAGGGAGGTACCAGAATGGATTGCCTAGGCACGGAAGGGAAGCTATCATATCGGAACAGACTGTCTAGTGTATGGAAGGGAGGTATCCGACTCTGAGTTGATGTGACTCAGTAGAAGACTATGCATTGGACTAGGTATAACCCTAACACACACCAATACTTATACCAATGGTGGAGTGAGAGAGTGGTGACCTAAACCCCAGCCATAGAATGTCTAAGATGGATGCCCTGACCCAATTATTGTGGAGAACCCAAGATACTGAGATGGTTGAGGGAAGAGTGACTAAGACTACCCAGAGGAGTATGGTGTTTTATTTTAATGTGTGTCTGCCACTAGAGACCAACATATATAGAGTTAGAAGCATACTTGCATCAATGTCTCAAATCATATGCATTATGCTTGTTATGAACTGTTTGTAGTTGTTTATTGTGATTGAACTACTTGTTGAGTTCTGTTGAGCTCACCCTTCGGGGAATATGTTTTCATTAGATTGTGTTGTAGGAACAAATGACTGCGAGATCTAGGACTACGAGACTACAACGAGTGACTCATATGGTATGAAAGATACTGGCTGTTACGAACATAATAGTGAAGATTTCCAATGTGACGATGGTGCGTACTAGGATTAGTCCTATTTTGGAGCTGGAGCACCCATATTTGGATACGAAAGTCTTCGAGTTTAGATATACTTTATTTGAGTTTAAGGAGATGTACGATTAGACGTAAATTGATTCTTAGATTTCTTTATTCCTTTTATTTATATTTAATTGTAATACCTGAGAGTTTTGATCTACCTTCCGCATTGATCTATAGAGTTATTTTCTGCTGTACTCTATAGTTATTTATTTGATTGGTATCATTTTTTCCGCACTCTGATATTCCTTGAGATTTATTTTGAGATCTTTCTTTGATTGTTTCTTAATATAATTATACAATGATTATTCTTTGCTCTTGATTACATAATTGTGCAATGTGGGTATATGATCGCCCTGAACTTATCTTTGGGACTATGGATCACACCTCCAGGTATCGCAGTTAGGATATTGGCTGGGGGGATGTTACATACCTAGACTTAGAATTGAAAACAATCAAATACAATGGATGGTTAGAGATTACCTAACAAGGGGTGTGACGCTTTACCCCTTGTGTGAGTGTGATGCAATGAGAGTTGTATGCCCAAATGATATGATTTGCACCACCAATGACCTTCCAACAAAAGCCTTCAATCACCTCAAGCTTTGCTCCAATGAGCTTGCTTAAACACCTTGGTATGTTATTCAAAGGTGGAGTAAGGGTGAGAGGCAAGACAAGTGTTTTCTTACAATTTTCAGAGCTTGAGAGTGTTTGGGAGTACTTGATTAATTGGCATGGTTCAATGCTCTCAAATGGGGTTGGTTGGGTTTATATAGATAGCATTCAATTGCTTAGCCCAACTTCCCAAAGGATAGAAATTTCTATGAAATTTTAAGTGCAGATGGACGTCCGTCTAATTCAGATAGAGATCCGTCTCAAAATAGTTGTTTAAAAAATAGCCGTTAGGCTTAAGTCAGGACCAGACAGGCGTTCGTCTGTAGCACAAAGTGTCACACCCCACCCACCGGTATCGGTCTCGCTCGACAACCCGTGGGTGCGATCCACGGTTTACCCATCAATGATGATAAATGCACGCAATAATAATCAAGAGCAAGAATAATCCAAATAATTAAATAAAATAATTACATGAGTCCAATACTCGATAGGAATCAATGATAAAGGAACTAGGTTGTTATGTCCCAAAATTAATAGGGTTTAGCGGAAGTTAGATTAAAACTAAGTTTGATTGTTTCTTTGTGTGCTTTCATAGGTGATGGTTTTTTCTTCGAACTTTGCAATGAAGGGAGTCATCCATCCTTCCTCCATTACTTCTCAAAATGACGCACTACTTGAATCCTCTTGCCATCATTGGGTGCTGTAAGCACACTCCAGGCATCCGCAAGTGGCTTAGTAACATACATCATCATTTCCCATTGGCTCCTTCATAGCTTCTTCATAGGAATTATTCCAGTCTTGCGGAAGTTCTCCTAATCCAATAAATCCATGTGTATAATATAACACAAAACACAAAAGGAATGAGTTCTGACGAACTCAATAAGGAAACACACTTCATATACATGTCAACATTTTATCATGATAAACACATATATAAAGGATGATATGCAAGTGTATGGATGCAGCTAGAATCTAACTATGCAAGTCTCTAATATGGTAGACATGCTTTAATGTATAACACCAGCCCTCCTCTGGGTAGGTCTAGTCACTCTAATCCCTCATGGACTGGTTACCTCTATTGGGATCCCGGGTAAGGGGTTCAGTCCTCATCAATCAACCATGGCTGGGGTTCAGGTCCATACTCTCTCACCATGACCATTGGCACGAGTATTGGTGCATGTTGGGGTTTCTAATCCAATGCAAGGTCATATAGTGACATACTACACGTAGTCCAGATACTTCCCCTATGGCACCAACCAACTCGGTTCAGTATCCTTCCCTACCTAGGAATGAGAATCTTCACGGACTGACTACCTCTATTGGACTCCATCCCCTAATCCTATGGTCATCCACATATTGTTGGGGCAGATGCTCTCATGTCCCATCACGACTCCCAGCTGCTCCTTGGATGCCCATGAGCCCAATCATAAATATGCAACCCTATCAATGCATGATCAATAGTGGACAATTAATTCTCCGCACAGACTGGCTACCGCTTTAGGATGAGATAGAGTCACATCACCATCATCACCTGTCATTCGGCTTCAATACCCTTACCAAAAGGGTAGTATCATGTATGGATACCTAGCCATGCAATCTAGACCTCCTAGGTATGTCATCCAATAATCATGATAGTACTAGGGGCATCAGTAAGCAATGTCCCATACCACAGCCCCCTGATATCCCAAGCAATGGATACCCAATAAGGATACCCTCAACATAGTGACATCACATCATCAACCATCATCATATAATTAAGCATTCATCATCACATAGTAATTGAAGTACATCTAATCATCGTTCACAATACATAAGTAACCATAATTCATATGAACATATTGTTACAACAAGTTATAAGAATACAAATGCATTCAAAGTTATATGGTAATTCATCATAGATTATGTCAATACATATATGTAAGAATGAATCCTTACCTATCAAAGTTGGAAAGACTAATAAAAGTGTAGTCAAACCTCACAAACAATAGTTCCAGTAAACCTTAGAGATCACCTATAATTAGGTTACAAAGTTACATTAAGAATGAAAGTGAAAACAGAGCAGCCAATAGACTGACTGGGCTTCTATGACCCAGCCAGTCGCTTATGGTAGTTGGTTGGGCAAATTGACCGCCTTGAGCGCGCCCCTATTTCAAACAGCAACTCAAGTCCAAAATTTTGACTTTTGATCTCCCAATTTTAATCTGATTTTGGGGTGATCTAAATCCGAATTTCGTCCTCACTAAGTTAACAATTCACACACAAACCAAAACCGACAACAATTAATGGTTTAGTAATCACATCATCTCCTTTAATTGAATCAATCCTTTATTCGAATGCAAGGATCCATTTTCAAATGTGATCCAATCAAGATCATTGATGGAATGACCATAGCCATCACAATTAACCACCCACAAAATTATGGAGAAAGGATTTACACTACTTAAAGAGAAGAAAATAGGTAAAGAGAGTGTGAGATCATCTTACCTCCAATTGACTCACTAAACAGATCAAAGATCGAAGCTTCTCCACGAATCACTCGTTCTTTACCCACCAACATGTGGTCTCTGCCTCCTAATCGTCCACAACAACCTCCACGAATATAATAATACAAAAATAAGATGTGGTTGGCTATTTATAGAGGTTTGGAGCAAAATAGGGTTTAATTCCCGCAAGCAAGCCTGACCGGTCACTTGGAGCGGTTGGTTGATCAATCAACCACCTTAAGCAACCGCCCCTTAGTACTTTTCAGTACTTGGGTGCTTTACTCAAACAGTTGATCCTGAACACAAACTTAACCCTAACCAACATGTGGGGGTGTTCTTACCTTGATCCCAGACATCTTCAATCACAACTTGACTTCGATTGATGATCCACTTTCCCAGTCCATCAGGGTTTCTGTGGGTTTGCTTTCGGAGTCCCAGTAAGGCAGGTTCTTCATCGGTGGAATCCAAATCCATGGGCTCAGGGTATGGATCCTAGACTTTTATCCGGATACTCCATAGTTTATTTCGGTTGGATCTTCAGGTACTTGGGCTTGCAATACAGATCCTGGGTTAGAAATATGGGGGTTGTTACACAGAGTGCACGGTAATGTGCATTCCGGGACTTGATTGGGTTTTGGGGGGTTTCTAGCCAATCTTAAGCCTCTTACACTCTCCTAACATGTCTTAGGTCAGTCTAATGATATGATATGTGTATAATTGAGTGCAATTACATGTGAGTGTACATGAAGGGACTTAAATCCTAATTTGCTAAGTTTTGTTGCTTGAGCTTAAGTTGATGATCATTGATGTTTTTTGAGTCTTCTTGTACTCCATTCTTCATGCTTATCTTGACTTAGACTTCATGTCCATCTTGGCTTGGTCTTGGCCTTGACTTGAGGCATTCAGCATTAAGTTGGATTTGGTCCACTTGCTCTCATAGTGAACTAGACAAACAGAACTCAGTATAGCCATTAGTAATTCATGTTTATTATCACCAAAACTAATGGAAGCTGATGTGGCAATGCTGACATGGCATTTCCCAATAGAGAATGAAGACCTCTTTTCTCGGAGAATCTTGCGGAGTTCGTTGACTTTTGGATCATAGAAGAAGGTATGCTTACTCTCTTATTCTTTTATTTTCCCCCCTTATCTTTAGAGAGTGATTTCTTACAACTTCTGCTGGAAGAAGATTGGAGATGGGAATAAATATTTTTCTTTAGTTTTGTTCAAATCATGCCAAGAGAATAGATCACGTATCTATTTTAGTGGCAGATACTTTCAAAAAGAGATAAATTTCTACATCCATGTTGTAATTAGTTTTTCATTTTCTTGTGGTTGGAGAGGCTTGTGTGATGTCTCAAGAACGTGATTTATGCCTAGGATCATCCCAAGAATTCATCGACAATGGGTGATTAGAGGTTTGAATTTCAGACTTGGAATTCTACTAGAAGACCGGCCATTTGCTTAAGGAGGTTACTTGAGGAGGTCGTTTGTTCCAACAGGCTCAAGCAACCAGCCAAACCTGTTTTTGAGGTTGTTTTTGCTCATTTTGATTCCTAAACCTAAATATAACTTGATGATAATAATTTTAGGGTTTACTGGGATCTATTGGAGTGTTTGATTGTGAAGACCTAGGTCACTTATAAGTTTTTTTTTTCACTAAGTTAGGTAAGGATACAATTGCATATTATGCTAGATTGTTTGATGTGTTGATCTGTTGATTATTTTAAACATGTCTATAATCCTTTATTATGTTGTAATTACTGTTTATGCATGATTAATTATTGATTGCGAAACATGAAAGATATTTGTTGTGCATTACCTTAGTATATGATGTGAGACGATGTTTGGTGTGATTTTGACTTGGGGAATACCTGGATTGGTATCCCTATCCTTGAACATCAGGGACTATGGTCTTGACCATTGTCGTTGGTGCTTATTGCACTTTCCTTAGTTGTTGTCATTCATGACTAGAAAGTCTAGATGCATGGTTAGGTTATCCATTACATGCTACTATCATTTTGGCAAGGGTATTGAAGTCGAGTGACCCGTGATGGCAGTGACTAGGTTTTGTGGGCGTCCAACAGATGTAATCAGTCTGTGAGAAGTTATAGACCCATTGTTATTATGTAGTGGTAGGGTTGCATATGTTGAGGGTTGGGCTCATGGGCGTCCAAATGACAACTTGGGTGTCATGAGAAGACATGAGAGGTATCCACCATAACATATGTGGATGACCATAAGATTAAGGAATGTTGTACAACAAAGGTAACCAGCCCATGAAGATTAGCATTCCTAGGTGGAGGAGGATACTGAACCAACAGGGCACTAGGCATGAAGAAAGGTATCTGGACCATATGTAGTGTGTTACCATATGACCTTGCATTAGGTTTTAGAATCCCCAACATACGCTAGTACTAAGACAAATAGTCATGGTGAGAGAGTGTGGACCTATAACCCAACCATGGTAGATGATATGGATCGTACCCCTTACCTGGGATCCCAACAGAGGTAATCAATCAGTGAGGGATTAGAGTGACGAGACCTACCTAGAAGAGAGCTAATGTATATTTTAATGCATGTCTGCCTAGATAGAGACTTGCATAATTAGATTCTTTAGATGCATACTTAGTATATCATTTCATTAGTCCTTTCCCTATAGAGACTTGCATGGTTAGATTCTTTAGATGCATACTTAGCATATCATTTCATTAGTCCTTTCATTAATGCATGTTTGCCTAGATAGAGACTTGCATAGTTAGATTCTTTAGATGCATACTTAGCATATCATTTCATTAGTCCTTTCCCTATATCTATGCAATCTTGGTATATATGTTGTTGTTGCCTTATGGAGTTCTTTAGAACTCATTCCTTGTAGATTTCTTGTTTTCTTCAAAATACTTTGCAAGTCATGAGAGAACATTTCTCCAAGAGAGCTCGATGCTGACGGAATCAAGATATGAACCCTCATGGGAATACTTCGAGGTGCATGGAGACTTCTGCTCCTGTTGGGACTGTTCCTACAGAGTCCAGCCCTTCCGAGACTCAGGAACCTACTTATGAGGACATAGTGGCCTTGGTTGGGATTATGTTTATGTTTATTCACCAAGTTAGGCGGGTTGCTAGACTTTTCGAATGGTTTGGGATAGAAGATTTGTAAACAATAATGAGATCATTTTTAATTTTGCTTTCGCTTGCACATTCATATTTCATCATTTTGGGATTGTAGAACCTTTTTATTGCTATTAAAGATGTATGCATGTATGCATAAATATGAAAATGTGAGGAGCATGAAGAGATAGGTACAATGGCCATAGCCGCCACCCCTGATATGAAGTATCATGGATGCAAGATAAGGTCAACCATTGTTGCTTAAAAGCACAAAAATAATAAACAGTAAAATAATCATGCACCCATCTTTTCCCCAAATGCATCCATGACCTAATTAACATATCAGAATCTTCTAGCATTTGACAAGCATGAATTCAAAAGTGAATGGAATAACTGAAAAGTAAACTCTAAATCTAGCATCCAGTCCTGATTTGATTGCTTTCCAAAAACTTGAATTGAAATCACCAAGTGTTTTTGCTTTGAGAAACACCAAGAAATAGTTCTGGTGTTTCTAGAAGTAGATATACTTTTTTAGGTGTTTGATAAAACTTGCTACTGGAAGTAAAAACAATACTTGTAAGTGTTTGATAAAATCAGTTTCTTGAAACACATTTGTAAACTATAATCAAATTTATGAGAAGTAGATTGTATCAATATGAGTGAAGTTCTTATTTCACTCCTTTGCAAACCCTTCCAGAAAAACATGGGTATCTCACCTAATCCATTACTTGTCCTTCTCCCTCATATGTTGATAGTCCAGTTAGAATGCAAAATTTCCTGCTAACATATATGATACACAAAGATGATCTCATGTTGCAATTCAAACAAAAGTTTCTTAATTGCACTGTAAAATAAGAGCATCTTCGAAAACCATTACAATAGACATGTTGGGGATTGGAGTGTGCATGAGGAATTGAGTATATCTACCTAGAAGCTAAGACAGGGACGGGGATATTTAGATGGATTGACGAAGACAATTGTAAATATCAAATAAGAAATTATAAAATCAATGTGATGTAGGATTGGCTCTTGATGGAGATCAATTTTGGTGGCATTTGATGTGGTATGTCCCATGGTTTTTGCTAGAGAGGCAATTGAGACTGCAAACTCCAGTGAAGAGAAGTGATATAATGCAGAAGAGGGAAGTTGAGAAGATGAAGGTTTAGTCTTTTTTTTTTTTTTGATAATAAAGAGAAAATTTATTAATAATATTCATCAGAGCAGTTATAGTTTGTTCCAGATCCAAAAGTTAAACCATTATGAATGGTAGAAGCTTGATTCGCAAACCATTACTAAAGGTAGATGCTTGATTCGCAGAGTTGATTAGAGTCCTAAGGAGTGTGAGATCCTCAAAATTACAAAAATATGCTTTAGGAATACAAGTTTTTATGTTAGTCAAAATCAGAGCAATATCCAAGGGCCCAGTCTTATGCGGTCTTGGTAGGAATTGTAGTAGTTCATCTTTATTGCACTAAACTTCATTAGGCTTTTATTTGTTTGTATCAATGTGCGCCAGTCCTTTACTAAGAGCCATCAAGACTACTTCCAATTTGCTCCCCTTGTCCACAATTCCTACCTTAAGGTACTGAAGTTCACCATCTCCTACTATTCCCACATTGCATCCTATACATTTAGAAATTCATTATATATCCCTGCACACAACGGAATGGGTAAGTGAGAATTATGTATTTTTTTGGTGAATTGTGTAGCAGCAATGGTTTTCAATTTGGTGCTGAGAGAGATTGGTGGCAAAAGACATGCATCTGTCATCCACACTACTAGGTGTGATATTGAGCACATAGAGCCATCTATTTATATCATGCATAACCTTATGAGGATTAGGTCTGTGTTTGTTCCATATTATAGAGTTTCGCTCATTCCAAATAAAAAAGCAAGTTATCACAAAGATAGAGAAAAACCACCGAGTCAAATCTTTGTCTAGATGAGGGTCCATTAGGTACGACTTGCACAATTGCAAGAAGGAGCTGTAAGAGATATAATCTGTCCTCAGTCTTAAAGGTCTCGCTCCCCAAATTCTTTTAGTCCAGTCGATCGATAAGTAAACATGCTAAAGAGTCTCTTTCTTATCTCTGCACAGTTCACAAAGATTGTGCATCTTTGTCCATTGAGATAATGTAGATCTAACTGGTAACCTTGTATTCAAGAGACACCGAAAGAAATATTTAAATTTTGGGTGCACTGGTAATTTCCAAAAAAAATTCCACCAAGGAGAGAATTCATTGAGACATGTGGGGGGTTGTTTCTTTAATAATGCTTTTCCTGCCAACTTTGCAGAAAAATCGCCATTGTTAGAAATAGTAGAGACCTTCAAATCATTGGATTGGTTAAGCACTAAATTAGAGCAAATGGAATTTGAGACATTAAAGATTGAGAGTTACTACTTGTTCATTTGGCAATGCTACTTCATTTGTGCAACAATTGTGTCTTGTTGTCAAATAGACGCTTCTGGATATTCCTTGGCTACATATTTCACATTTGGTAGCCAAGAATCAAACCAGAAGGAAGAGGTGTTCCCATTTCCCACCTTTCTTCATACCATTCCCTCCATATTTGGGATAATGCTACATAAACTTTTCCATGACCAGGATCCATCTTTATTCCTTACCTTAGGATTGAAGATGCTAGAATTTGGGAAGTATCTTGCCTTTAGAACCTTAGCCCAAAGCAAGTGAGGTTCATTAATTAGCTTTCGTCCTTATTTAATAGAAAGTGTTGAATTAATACGTTCCATTCTCTTGAAGCCTAAACCTCCAAGTTGTTCAGGCTTATAGAAATCATCCCAAGAAATGAGAGCTAGTTGTTTGTTCTTTGAAGAATTCCCCAACCAAATTTTTTGGCATATAGAATCAATCTTTCTACAAGTCACCTTCGGAAAACGAAAACATTGCATGCGGCCGAGGGATAAAGGTTGCAAAATTGACTTGATGAATACCTCTCTTCCATCAAAAGATAAGCAAGAAGCCTTCCAAGTGGCAAAGTGGTCACAAACCTCTTTTAGAAGGAAGTTTAAATTTTTTTGATCTAGAGCTTCTTGGAAGTAAGTTAGTAACCAGGTAAAGAGAATCTTTTTTTTTTTTTTTTTTTTCATTTTAGAGATACCCATGATCAACAGGATCTGGGTTCTATTAGCATGGGGGACATTCCTACTGAAGAGGGCACCACTCTTTTCAAATTTAACTTCTTACCCTATTAAGTCAGAGAAGAGCTCCAAAAAAACCTTAGTAGAAAGGATATCTTCTTGCTCTGCCCGGCAAAACAAAAAGGTGTCATCAACAAAGAAGATATGAGAGATCTCAGGAACAACCTTTGCAATTTTAATCCCTTTGAACATGTTTAAAGCTTGGAATTCTTTGAGAAGTCTTGATAGGACTAACATAATTATAGAAAAAGAAAAGGGCTATGTGGGCAATCTTGTCTTAAACCTCTTGTTCCATTAAACCAACTATAAGGGCAACCATTGATTTTTATAGAAAAGGAAGTAGAACTCAGGAGTTCAAACACAAGTTTACACCAAAGAGAGTCAAAACCCAAGAAAAAGAAGAGATCAGAAATCACCTTCCATTTGACTCGGTCATAGGCCTTAGCCATATGAAGTTTTAAACCCACAAACCTAGTCTTTCCTCTAGTTGTGTTCATGAAGTGAAAATTTTCATGGGCCGGGAAGTTGTTTTCAGTGATTTGACGCTTAGGGACAAAGGCTTCTTGGAGGGGGTAAATGATATTTGGAGGGAGGGGCTTAAGTCTAAAGGCCAAAAATTTTGCCAGAATTTTGTAGGTTATGTTACCCAAGCTGATAGGCCTAAAGTCAGTTACAAATCTAGCATTCTCTTTCTTTGGGGATGAAGTAAAGTAGGGTGTGATTCATTCAACATGGAAGGGCCAAATTTTTAAGAAAGAGGAGCAGAAGGAAAGGATATCAGTATGGATGAGGTCCCAATTCCTTTGAAAGAGAAAGGCATTAAAACCATCTATCCTTGAAGCTTTAAAATGACCGAAAGAAAGCAATACCCTTTTTACTTCTTCAAAAGTTGGGGGAGTAGAAAGTCCTGCTGTCGTATCACCAAGGAAGGGGCGGGGGGGGGGAGAGACATTGAACAAAAGAGGTATCTAGAGAATAGGAAGAAGCAAAAAGATTATGCATGAAAATTGCAAAAGTTGAAGCAATATCTT
This sequence comes from Hakea prostrata, assembly GCF_041222555.1. Classification (NCBI taxonomy): domain Eukaryota; kingdom Viridiplantae; phylum Streptophyta; class Magnoliopsida; order Proteales; family Proteaceae; genus Hakea; species Hakea prostrata. Next base: position 41,155,101 of record NC_142601.1, on the reverse strand, counting down.
GGGTTTCAGTAAGAATTAAACCATTATGTTCAATGAAATCAATCTTCCTTTTGTGATTGTGAAGTTTAGCAGCCAAATGATAAAATCTAGTGTTCTTATCACCCTCAGCAATATAAGTGCTTATGGATTTATGAAACTAGAAGAACTCTTCGGTTGTTAAAGCCCAAGAGAGGATTTCTTTCCTTTCCCGAATTAACTCGCAATTTGGATGTGAAGCACAATCCAAAGCATCAATATCAAGAGTCATTTTATCAAAAAGTTCATAAACATTACCAAAAGTGTCCTTGTTCTAAGGCTGGAGGGCACGAGACAAGTTGGCTAGCTCACAAACCAGAGGTTGGCCAATACTAGCAAACCATGCATTACAAAGGGCATCGGGGAATTTAGGGTGTAAGTGCCAAGCAATTTGGTAGTGGAAATCTCTTCTTCTAAAAGGACGGTGAATAGAAGTCAAGAGCAAAAGAGGATTATGGTCCAAAAAGTTTGCAGGTAGTCTGGTTGTTCTGGCATTTGGGAAAAGGGCAATCCAACAGGGATTGGCAGAGATATAGTCCAGCTTTTCTTTCACAATATCAGGAGGCTATTGTTTATTAGTCCAGGTAAAGTAATGTCTAGTAGCAGCAATCTCATGAAGAGACATAGCAGATATTAAGTTGAGCAAAAAAGGAGAGAAGGCTATGGTTTATACAATCCTCCAAGTTTCCCTTCACTGAAGATTACCTCATTAAAATCCCCAACAATGATGAAGGGTTTGTCTAAAGTGAGAAGAAAAGAGGTAAGGCTTCCCAAAACAGGGACCTGTTCCAATAGGAAGGAGGAGCATAAATACAAATTGCAATCTAGGGCGTAGAGTCTTCACAATAGACAGCAATAAAATGATCACTTGCTTAGAGGGGATAAAAGAAGAGCAGTTTGGGCAAGTACCAAAAGACCACCTTTAAAACCTTTAAGATGAAGGGTTATTAAAAGAGCCTTTGGTGGCGAGAATATATAATGAATGACTAGGGTTCAATAAGTTAAACAGAAAAATAGATAGCCATCTCTACAAAGATTTTACCCCCCTTATACAAAAAACCTCTTCAAAGATTTCAGCTGAGTTGAGTTGATCCACCTATCAAAATTATATAGAAAGGCCTAGGTAATGAGTTGCACTGAAATTCCTATCTTCAGTAGCAGATAAGTGAGAGTTCTTTGAAAAAAGAAAACCCAACCAGCCCGTCACCCACAAAAAAGCAAAGATTATACATTTTATGAAAGTCATAAGCCACTAAAGAAGTTTCGACTTGAGAGTAGAGCGTAGATTCGATCTAACAATCAAAATCATCTTGTTCACCGGATAGACTTTTGCTTGTACTGAGTAAAATTTTCAAGAATTGAAGTTGCCTTTCTAATCCAAAAACGACTCCAATTCTTACTCTCGTCTTCCAGCAATTATAGATGGAAGAGCTCTATCTGAGTATTGAGAGGATTTTAGCAGGTTTGTTTTGTTTAAAGTGTCAAATTCCATAAATAGTCATTTTAAAACTGTTTTACTTAAACTCAAACTGCACCCCATTTTCTTTTTGAAAAAACTGACTCAACAACAATTTGTCAGTATTCTTGGAGTAAAATATTTCATAAATTTCAATTTATGTTGCAACAATCGTGCGAAACAAAACAATTTTATCAAACAATTTTTGCCGATCTTTATGCTTGTTGAGGTAAGAAACAATAGAAACTGTTTTTTTTTGGTTGGTTAACCATAGTTGTTTATTATTTTATTTTTATTTTTTCTTTCTTTTTCCGTCAGAATTACCAAGCTGGGTGGGTCAAATGCGTGGTTCAAACTCCAAACCCGTGGTGCCTCTGATACAGTCATCTGTCAATTTCTTTCTGGAGTAGACAAAATGGTGATTGATGACCCAGTGAATGGAGTCATTGGAGTGCAATGCGAGTACTGACCTACAGAGGACCAAGAGAGAGACAGAGAGCGAGAAAGAGAGAGAGGTTCCAAAGAGAGGTTTTGTTGGAACAGGTCGTTCTTCAAGAACTGTTCAAATAAGGATGATCATTTTCTTCGCATCTTCAAATGGGTATGGATTCAAGCGAGTAGCCGTGTTGAAGAGTCAAACCCAGAAAGCGTGAGAGCCATCAAGTTTTGATTTTACTTTATCGTCTCCTCTCCTGCTTTCTTCCTAAAAAAAAAAAGCAAAGGTAAACAGTTTAACAAACAGAATCATCCTTTTTTTTTTCACTATTATACGTTTATGTCTTCTAGAAGCAAACCAATGAGGCCTCTTCGTCTTGTGTGAAGAAGACTTTTCTCTTCCTTGCGTTTCCGAGATCGTCTGAATATTATTTGTTCTTTGTTGTTGCCTTCCATAATCCCATTACGATCCTTTCCACGATTTCAGCATTTCGACGCTTCTCTTCTTCTTGTCTCTCTCTCTCTCCTTCTACATAAAAAATCCTCTCTTTTCTTCCCAGTTCCTTGTCTTATACCTCATTCTAGACCAAATAAGGAAATAAAGCAACCCAATCGGCAAAGCATTACTCTCTCTTTCTCTTTGGTTGCAGGTCTCAAGACTACCAGAAGTGGGATACAGGTCTCTCTGGCTTTCATTTTTCTCTTCAAAACTGTAAAGTAAGAAAAACCCAGAGATTGATCGTTTTTTCCTTTGTTTTTGTTTCTCAGTCTTGTCGCTGCTGCTGCTGCGAGTTGTTAATTGATGTGTGAGGGGAAATTGTTCAGTTTAAACGCGAGATAGAATTCTGGGCTTTATTAATTGGGCGTCTGTAGCTCATGCGCTGTTCATGGGGATTCTGATCTTCGGATCATGACCTCAGAGCGGCCTCTATTGATTCTTTCACCTCAAACTCCAACTGCCCTAGAACGGATTCTCTCGATACCCTCCTTCTCCGATCTATCCAAGCCTGCCCGTTATAGCCCAGTTGCGATTTCTGCAATGGATCAGCCATACCCAGCTGATGATTCACCCTACTCTGGCAACGCCCCCAGAAATTCGTATTCTTTGCGAACTGTGTCTTTCCAAACCAATGATTTCGGTAGGACCTCCGCTGGTGAGGGGATTTCTTCCCCTATGGACGTCTATGGGAGGTCAGCATCCAAGACTGTACAGCCTGGGTCGAGGATTGCTGAATCTGAGGGGTTTAGCCTGTCTCAGAAGGAGATCAACGACGAGGAGGCGAGGTTCATCTACATCAATGATCCCGAGAAGACGAACGAGAAGTTTGAATTTACAGGGAATTTGATCCGAACAAGCAAGTATTCTTTCCTAACCTTCATACCCAAAAACCTGTTTCAACAATTTCACAGGGTCGCATATATATATTTTCTTGCAATTGCTATCCTCAACCAGCTTCCTCAGCTGGCCGTTTTTGGTAGGGGAGCATCACTCATGCCATTGGCTTTCGTCCTTCTCGTTACTGCTATTAAGGATGCATACGAGGACTGGAGGAGGCATCGGTCTGATAGGCTTGAGAACAATCGTTTGGCATCGGTTTTGGTCGATGGGAAGTTTCAACCAAAGAAATGGAAGGATATCCAGGTAGGGGAGATTATCAAAGTCTCCTGTAATGGGACTCTCCCCTGTGACATGGTTTTGTTATCCACCAGTGATCCCACTGGGGTTGCTTATATTCAGACTTTAAATTTGGATGGTGAATCAAATTTGAAGACCCGATACGCGAAGCAGGAGACCCTATCGAAGATGCTTGAGAAGGATGATATGATTGATATCCATGGGGTGATTAAGTGTGAGCGCCCCAACAGGAACATTTATGGTTTCCAGGCAAACATGGACATTGAGGGGAAATGTGTCTCTCTTGGGCCCTCCAACATTGTTCTCCGTGGTTGTGATATCAAGAACACAGACTGGATTACTGGAGTTGCAGTCTATGCTGGCCGTGAGACAAAGGCCATGCTCAACAGCTCTGGATCCCCATCAAAGAGGAGCCGCTTGGAAACCCGTATGAACCGTGAGATCTTATACCTCTCGGCCTTTCTTGTTCTCTTGTGTACGATCGTTTCTGCTTGTGGTGGAGTATGGTTGTTTCAAAATCAAGAGGAGCTTGGTGTCATCCCTTTCTTCAGAGCATTCGATTTTTCTAAAGGGAAACTAGAAAAGTACAATTACAATGGAGTCCCATTGCAGATATTCTTTACATTCCTCATGTCAGTCATCGTGTTCCAGATTATGATCCCGATCTCACTCTATATTTCAATGGAGCTAGTCCGTCTTGGCCAGGCTTACTTTATGATCCGAGATGAAAGATTGTATGATGAGACATCAAATGCAAGATTTCAGTGCAGGGCATTAAATATAAATGAAGATCTCGGACAGATAAAATATATTTTCTCAGACAAAACCGGGACATTAACTGAAAACAAGATGGAGTTTCAGTGTGCTAGCATTGGGGGAGTAGATTACAGTGGCGGGAGAGCTGCTTTTCCAGAAGAAAAAGGATATGCTGCCCGAGGTACCAGAAAGTTTTCTTCTTATGTTACTCTGCTGGAGTTTTTTGTTGTACTCAGGTTTTAACTTTTGTTTCTTTTTCTTCTTCCAAAATCAGTGGATAGGCAGGTTTTGAGGCCAAAGATGACTGTGAATGCTGACCCAGAGCTCCAATTGCTTCTAAAATGTAGCAACACAACAGAGGAAGCAAAACATGCTCGTGATTTCTTCCTTGCCCTTGCTGCTTGTAATACAATTGTGCCTCTGCTCGTGGACACATCAGAACCTTCTGTGGGGTTGGTAGATTATCAGGGTGAGTCTCCAGATGAGCAGGCTTTGGTTTATGCTGCTGCCACATATGGTTTCATGCTCATAGAACGAACCTCCGGTTACATAGTCATTGATGTTCAAGGAGAAAGGCAAAGGTGATTTCAACATTGTTATCTTGTTTCTGTGTTTCTCGTGTGTTCCATTGTTACAGTAACAGTAGTCATTTTTTGTTGCTTTCAACGTGACAATATTTCTTTGGTGGGTAGAACACACTAGCTATTTTCCTTCTTGCAATTATGCTAGCATAACAGTCTTCATTTTAGCAAAATATTTTGTCAGTGGGTAGAACACACTGGCTATTTTCCTTCTTGCGATTATGCTAGCATAACGGTCTTCATTTTAGCTATCTGTTTCGTGTACAAACAGGGGTAGCTGTGAGTAATGGTGGTAGGATGGTATTGATTGCAGTAACTTGTTTGCTGCTAATTGCAATGTTCTTTACAGGTTGTAGTTGTCACAATATTCTGGTTGATATGACTAGTGGTTGCCCTTATAATAGAAAATTGTGGCTGTTGTAGGTCCTAGCAAATGGTTCTAAGGCTGTAGGTAGCAATTGGAAAATTGAGTTGAGTTGGAACTTTTTCCTGGTTTCTACAGAGACCAATAGTGTTTGTTTTACTGGTATCATTCCACAAAGTATTATGTGTGGTGGCTGTGCTGATGCACATTCTGGTATTCTGTTGTCTTAATATTCCCCTAGCAAATGATCCAAATTTAGAAAGCAGTGTATTTATTTGTCTAAACTCCATCATTGGCAATGCAGGTTCGATATTCTGGGTATTCATGAATTCGATAGTGATCGGAAAAGGATGTCTGTTATAGTTGGTTGCCCTGACAAGACTATGAAAATATTTGTGAAGGGTGCAGACAATTCCATGCTTAGTGTGGTTGATAGATCTCTAAAAATGGATGTGATTGATGCAACAGAAAAGCATCTCCGTGCCTATTCTTCATGTGGTCTGAGGACACTGGTCATTGCAATGCGGGAACTGAATGGTCCAGAATTTGAGCAGTGGCAATCGGATTATGAGAGAGCAAGTACTGCATTGATTGGTAGAGCAAGCCTACTGCGTAATGTTGCATGTGATGTGGAAAAGAATCTCCACATATTAGGAGCCTCTGCCATTGAAGATAAGCTTCAAAAAGGTGTGCCTGAAGCCATTGAGTCACTGAGGCAAGCTGGGATTAAAGTGTGGGTCTTGACAGGGGACAAGCAAGAAACAGCCATATCAATTGGCTACTCCTGTAAGCTGCTTACTAATGACATGACCCAGATTGTAATAAACAGTAACTCTGTGCATTCCTGTAAAAAGAGCTTGGAAGAGGGAAAGGCAATATCGAAGAAGCTGATAAAGGTGCCTGCTGACTCCCATGCTGGAGGAGGTGTTGGACCTGATAGAGCTCCCCTTGCTTTGATCATTGATGGTACCAGTCTTGTTCATATTCTTGACACTAACCTTGAACAAGAGGTAAGCTTCTCCAGATCCATTAAATATGAGTTCCCTACTGCACTCACTTTTCTTCTTCTCTTTTTGTGTTATATGCTGACGTGAAGTTGCTTTCTGAGGATCCTGTAGCTGTTTGAATTAGCTACTGCATGCTCTGTGGTTCTCTGTTGTCGAGTGGCCCCCATGCAGAAAGCTGGAATAGTTGCTCTGATAAAGAAAAGGACAGAAGACATGACCCTTGCTATTGGGGACGGTAAGTTCTTTAGCGTGTTTGCTATTTGGAAACTTTGTTATTAAATTTTTCTTTACTATGAAATGAATTCCTTTTTATTTGAAAACTAAAATAAAGATCTAATCATGATTGCAGGACTTTCCTGCATCTTTAGAAAACTGATTTCACTTTCCTTAGCTTCATTTTTTTTTCTTTGTAAAATCCTTTACTTCATTTGCAACCATATGAAATACCTTTCTACATGGTGAAAAGAGTCACTTTGAGTAACCTAGCATATTCACGAAGAAATACGATTGCTTTTACTGTTTCATGCAGAGCTGATGTTCCATAGAAGGTGAACCGTTATATTGATCTTAACGAACCATCTGAAAGTGTGTGTTAGGACCTTGGGAGGATGCCATGTGGAGGAGAGTGAGGGTGCAATTGTCATAGTTAATGGGTTATAAAAGGGAGGATAGATGTGAGGAGAGGTGATCGGTTATTGTATGCGAGGTTTTGGCAGGCTGAGGACACTGTGAGGTGTGGGGGGTGACTGGAACCATTGTAACCAGTGTTATTTATTCCAGTTATTAAAGATTTAAATCTTAGTATATTTTTTGTATTCAACTCTCAGGTTCCTATCAATGTGATAATCCATAACTATCTTCCTATGATTTGGACAGTTTTGATTTGCCACAACAATTTTTACTTGGAATAGAAGATGCTGCCAGTGCTGTACAAAATGTCTGAAGTATTAGAGCAGGAAACCTTCAAGCCTTGTGGAGGCTTCATCCAGTCATTCTGGCCATTAAGTAGATATTGGCACCATCCAGACTGGCTATGTTTCAAATTTGTGGCAACCTCAACTCTATGGCCTACAGAGTATTGGCCTTTCCCTTGCTCCAACCTGTTTAACCGTTCTGTTTTTAGCCTTTTTTCTTTTGGCTTTTCAACCTTCTTTCCCCTCACCCAGGACACAGGGAGATAGGAACTCTGGTTTGGTAAAATGTATGAGATAAGAGGATTGCCAGAGGACATTTTTCTATAGGTGACCTCTATGTTTAGGTGGATCATACCCTTCTTCACTTGTAAGTGGCTTCATTTTGAACCATAGAAGGTGATGTGTCCAAATCAGTCTGGACTGCCTTGGCTAGCAAACCAACCTGTAAAACAGAGATAATGAGCACGGGCCAACCTTGGTTGGTCGGGAAGCAGCCTCTGACGATCAAGTCAGTCTGGTGCGCAACACTGAGAAGACTGTCTAGTTGCAGCGCCTTAGAATGAACGCCAAAGAATTGAAGTTCCTAAGGTGAATGCGGTTTTACATATTTATAGGTTTAACCTGTTAGATCTGGGTTGTTGGATGAAGGCGGCTTGCTTTATTTTGGATCTTACAGGCTAGGTACATCCGATTCCTCTTTGGACTCAACATTCCATATCCTTCTTAAATGTGGTAACTTATCCCCAACTTCCTAATCCCGATGATTCTGGGATTAGGTTTCCTGGTATATGGTGGATACGTCCTGCACATCTTGCGGGGGATGGAGAGCCTCCTTATTTGGTTCTGTGCTGACTCTACTCATCCTAGGAGTCTTTTCTGCCAGTTTCCTTACCTGACCATGTGGGGTTGAACCTCCAATTGTCCCTTACGTAATTCCAACCGACTTGTCTGGCTTGATGAGGTTAGACAGGTTTACCAAATTAGGCATAGCAGAAGGGATAATATAGTTTTCACCATGCTTGAGCCTTCGGATTTCGTGTGTGTATGGTTCTGGAGTCACTGAAGCTGCATACCTGCGGTAGTTTGTATTTTGTAGTTGGGGCATTAAAACTTGAGGTTTCTTAATTGAAAATGGACAATATAGATTGCTTCATTCTTCATTGTGTTTAATAGGTTTAGTTGTCACTGCGTGTGTTTGCTGCTTACCAAAGAGTACACGTAGAAGTTTTGGTGGTTTCCTAAGTTTTAATTAGGAAAAAGAATACATTGCCATTTCATTAAAATAAATTTGATGTCAATAGGTGATTCACATGGCAAACCATGACACGTGTATATCTTGGACCTGTCATTTAAAATTTCATTTAATGTTAATCAGGTGCCAACGATGTTGCAATGATCCAAATGGCTGATGTGGGAATTGGCATCAGTGGTCAAGAGGGCCGGCAAGCTGTCATGGCATCAGATTTCGCAATGGGACAGTTCAGATTCTTAGTTCCACTTTTATTGGTCCATGGACATTGGAATTACCAGCGTATGGGCTACATGATATTATACAACTTCTATCGAAATGCAGTATTTGTTCTTGTCATGTTTTGGTGAGTATTTCTCATTCTTGATGCATTATTCTGCATATTATAGTTTTGCTTTCTTATATAATGACAGGTATGGGATTTCATTTGTCCTCAGAGATGGAAATTCCCTTTTTCCATTGTCAAATGGGTTGGCCTTCTTGTTCAGGCGATTAACCGGTAGATTTCCTTTGGTTGTTTGTTGTTGATAACTGTTATTCATCTTCCGACATATCATCGAGTGTCAGCAACTATAACACAGGGGTTGTGGCTTCTGACCACAACTGCAATTTGTTAACAAATGCATCCAATCATCATATCATTAGCAAAAATCACCAGGGGTAGTATTCACATTTTTCTATGTTGATCTCCATTGACATGGTCGTAGGAATGTCTCTTGCCATTTTATACCTCATAAATTAGAAACTAGTTGTCCTTTGAGTTGAAACTAGTTGTCCTTTGAGTTTCAGCTTCGATGATGCTGTTTATTCTTCAATATGTAGTAGGAGCTAACAGATTTATACCCTGTTGTCTCAGGTATGTCCTATACACTGCCTACACATTAACAACTGCAATCAACGAATGGAGCAGTGTGTTGTATACTATTCTCTATACTTCCTTTCCTACAATTATTGTAGGGGTTCTTGACAAAGATGTGGGTAGGGGGACCCTGATGAAATTTCCTCAGCTCTATGGACCAGGCCAGAGAGATGAGTGCTACAACAAGAGATTGTTTTGGATCACAATGGTGGACACTGTGTGGCAAAGCGTTGCAGTGTTTTATGTCCCTTTCTTTGCATATAGAGACAGCACTGTAGATGGAGCAAGTTTAGGCGACCTGTGGACCATTTCAGTGGTGATTGTCGTCAATATCCACTTGGCCATGGATATAATACGTTGGTCATGGATTACCCATGCAGCCATCTGGGGAAGTATACTAGCAACGTTCATTTGTATCATGGTCCTCGATTCTGTTCCTGTGTTACCGGGTTATTGGTATACTCTCTCTCTCTCTCTCTCTCTCTCTCTCTCTCTCACACACACACACACACAGACATAACACATTTCTACATGGACACATTACATGCATTTCATGGACTTGCATACAATTTACCTGACTGCTGCTATACATGGAGTTTCATTCATTAATTCATGGAGTTTTATCCTTCATGGAAGGTGCTTATGGAACCTCCTCATTTTCTGCAGGGCCATCTTCCATCTTGCAACGACTGGAGTGTTCTGGTTATGTTTAATTGCCAGTATGGTAGTGGCTCTAGTTCCTCGTTTTGTCGTTAAGATTATTAGTCAATATTTTCGTCCGACTGATACCCAGATTGCAAGAGAAGCTGAGAAATTTGGGGACCAAATGGGGTTGGTAGCAACCGAACTTGAAATGCACCGAATCCAGAATCCTTCACAGGAGATGTCAAGGTGATTTTTCCTTTTTGTCACCATCAATATTCTTTTGTTAAATTTGTGTATAGTATCATATTCTTTAGGGGGCTGCTGCTGCTGCAGCTGTTCATTGCAGCCTTTCCATTTTCAGGCTCTGTAGTCTCTATCCAAAGGATAGATTTTTGTGATGTTTTTAGCGATGTTTAGCGATGTATCTTGACATTTTTAATTTTTTTCTTTTATACATAAATGTGAATCAGAAATGAATAGTTCATACAACCAATTTTTTATACAAAAACTTTCTGTACTTGTGTCATTAATGGACTTCAATTCTTCCAGAAAATCGACTGTAATAAGATGGATGAATTCCGATTCTCATGTATTCTTAGTTTTATAGCCACTGATTTAAGAAGGCTCTAGCCCTGCAAGTCTTGTTTTTGCAAAGTAGTCCTCAAGAGCTGGACACCACAGATATGGAAGCAATTCTAATCAACGAGGCATGAAAACTGGCAGAAGTCAGCATGGATTGTACAACCCAAGTTCCCTAATTTGGATGCTCTGGCATGAAAAGGTTATATATATAAATAAATATATAGATAAAAAGGCATGAAGAATGGCAAATTCCTTCTTCAATGCACATCGCCAGCGGCCTCATAAAATAATGGGTCAAAATGGACACTCTGTTTTTCAAATTCCAAATTACAGAAAGCCCTTTCAGAGGATTTTACTCTGTGCCAGCATGAGTGATTATTAGTTTTTTGGGTAGAAAAACATGAGTGCTTATTAGATGGAATGCTAGAAGAGACGAATTCCTCAAATCGTGAAGGAACACCATAAACAGTTGAAACACAGGGATTTTAAATTCCCCAAATCTTCCACTTTTTTCATGGCTGAGTTAAATCTATAGTTTGGCTGGACTGGTTTATCACAAGGGAGAGACGGAATGCATCAAGATTCCCGAACGAACGTCAATCTTTTGTGGACTATTTGGCTCGTGGTGTCAAGATGTATGGGTTAAATAGGGCCTAGTGGCATGTTCCACCCCGAAAAAGCTTGGATCCTGCGCATTTAATGCGCAGGATCATCAAGCCGAAATTCCGATCCCACCGCCCAAAGTGAATGGCTTGATGGTCCTGCGCAGAACCCAAGCAAGGTCCGTTCCACCCTAGTTTGTTGTAAACTCTACGCTTGTTTTTTACAGATTAGGAATCTGGAGAGTTAATATGTAAGTTTCTATTTGTCCCTCAAAATAAATAAATAAATATTATTTTCCATACATTGATATTGTGATACTCCTTGAGCACAAATCACAAAAATATTGTGGGGGGAGAGGTACAAAGGCTGATTGTTCCTCTGAAATAAGTATTTCAGGGGAGTGGTAACTCCAACCAATTGGCAAGTCGAGTGTTCTGTAGAATTTCAGAGAGTGGACTCAAGACACGAAATGGCCTCACCACATGGGCCTCAGACAACAGACAAACATGAAAAGCTATCTTCGACCATATGATAGAAAGCACAAAGTTTCTCTCTTTTAACTCTTCTTGAAGTTTCATCCAAAACTTTCTTACTATTATTATAAATGCCAAGAAAGCATGATTGGGATCATTTCTTCAAAAGATATTTTGTGGAAATCAACATGAACATCAAGCAAGCCAGTAAAAGCCATCACCTTAACTTTTTTGTTGTTTCAAACAGATCCATGACCTTCTAGAGAACACACAAAGTGGTGTGCATCATGGGCTCATGTGGTTCTTTAACTGACTGAGATTCCAAAAGCTTGGTTTCTTTAGGATATGATGCTCTATGATCAGCTTTAAAGCCATTAATTCAGGACAGGAGAAAGACAAGTGGGCCCTTCTGGAAGTTTTTCCAATGGGAAGAAAAGTGAGCCTTTCTGGAAAAAAGAGTTAAAGAGGAAAAAGAGAATGAGGGTCTAAAGCACAGCTTCACCATCTTTCATTTCTCCGAATCCTGAGTTCATGTGAATGGAGAATAAAGTAACCCTTCATTAACTAAAGCACCCACGAAGCCTTACTTTGATTGAAACATACAAACATGACAACCAACTTGGATATCTTTCCAAATCAACTTATTTTTTTAATGAAAAAGAGTACCTGATGGACCTTTTCACCTTCTGCATTTGCCATCAATGACAGGAAGAACCTGACTTTACATGATAAAGTTAAGGACTACCAAATGGTAAATCTATAGCTTGACTTATATTGAGCATCCATGGCCAGCTCCTCTTGGATTTAGAGCATCAAGAGCCTTTCTGTCAATCTTGCAAGAGTACCCAATCAAAATAGAATCACGAGAACCAATGAGAAATGTACAACTTAGAATCTAACAAGAGGTAACAATGAGAAATGTACAACTTAGAATCTAACAAGAGGTAACTCCATTAAGCTATAAATTTTGGCATACACCAGCCCATGAGTATCAGTTTTTCCAAGTTATCTGAATAATCAATCATTCTTGAATCTGAAGAATGGCAACAAAAGCTTAGGATAGAGGAACTGCATACGAAATCTTGAACAATTCCAGTGTTCTAGTAAATCAGCACCGGTTAAACAATAGGAAATGGGAATGCAGTGTTATACATGAGCCAGCTACGTGAGACTACCGTGTACTTTACTTTATTGGGTGTCTTGCAAGCTTCACATTTTCTCAAATACTTAGTCTTGAAAATGAATCAGCTAATGGACAGTCCTTGGAATACTGGCAAAAGCATGATATGGGTACAAACTACATGGTGTTATACATTTTCAATTATTGTATCAGTCAAGATTGGAATACTGTCATTTTGATAACTAAAAAAAAAAAAAAAAAAAAAAAAAAATGAGTACTTCAACAACCTAGTGAGGGATTTTTGAGTTTTGAGGGAAACAACTCTCAACTAATAACTTCAGAACACAAACAACAAGGTTGAAACTAGCAGACAAGTAACACAATGATTGGTAAAAGAAAGACATCAAAATTCTTACTGTATACAGAAAATATCTTCTTCAAAGCTAGAAAAGATCCAACAAATATGTAAAAATTCAGAATCTGGATCTCAAAAGTTGGGGTAAGAAATACAGCCACAGTTTCCAAAGCTGCAGTACTACTCACAAGTAGTGAATGACAGTTGCTAGTGAGGTTAGAAGTGTTGTTCAGAAAAGAACAAACTAACAGGAAAACTAAGCACTTGAAGTCCTCTTTCCCTCAGCTGGATGATCAAACCAAAACATAAGCATAAAACAGCAATTCTGTATCCATAGTTGGGGATAGCATTAAAACAAGTACTATAAACAGCTAAAACTATTCTCTACTATATACAGCATACTCTCGACCAATTTAAATGGTAATAACCTAGAGGATCATTGTGGCTCTTGACTGTCCAAACTGAGTGTGAAACAAACCACTGCCATAAAAGACAGCATCAGCGAAAAGCTGCCCCTTCATGCTCTATACGACGAGATGTTCGGTCAGTATGCATGGGTCAACCAATGTTGGTCCTTTGAAGAAAAACTCCACACTACCAGTTAAGAGTTCTCTTGAAATGTCTGAGAGCGAGAAAAAGCTGCAGGGTTTGCTTGTAGCATCTTTGCTGCCTCTGCTTTAACTTTGTCTTCCATTTTGGGTTTGAAAGCTTTGAAAATGCCAACTTTTGTTCTTAATTCACTCTGATCCGGATTAATTCCTAGGGTAGCCCAAATAGAACTCTTTGCAGCCTCATCAGGGTCATCAATTCTCAAGGTCTTAGGAACCCAAAGACACTTCTCTGGTTTGTCTTCCTCCTGTACACTTGCATCTCTAGGATGCTTCCCTAAGGTTGGGGAGCCATTTCCAGAGCAGCTGCTGTTGCTGGGGGAGGATGATGGTGAAAAAGTACCATTAGATCCAGGCCATGGAACAGTCCATGCACCTGGAGGCCAGTTAAGCATGCAAGACCAATAGGAAGCAGGCAGAAAAGGGAATGGATTGCTTGGTGGACAAAAAGTGGGAGCACCCACCATATGTGGGGAGACCCATTGCATCACATTAGGGTTACTGCTATCCCGTCCATAAACTGACTCAGTAGAGGACTGGCCTGCTGTGGCTGCAGCTACATCGCTCCAAGCAAAGCTCCATGGGTAAGACCAAGGTGGACAAGGGTAATACTGCAGAGGAAGTGTAGGACTAGGCACACCATGACATTCCGATGATGTCACGTTTTCATGTTTTTCAATTTCATGGCATGTTGAAACTGTCATTGAAGATACACATGAGGCCTCATCTCCATTTTCTTCACAAGCCACCTTACCAATCTCAACTTTGCTCTTCTGTTCCTCAAGATTAAGCAAAGAAGCCATAGAATCACACAGAGGTACTTCAGGACCAAATTTTAGGACTGTTCCATTTGCCTTCAAGGTTTTTGAAGGGGTGGGAAGCCCCCCACAGGAAACAACTTGGGGATCTGCTGAACCAGGATTGTCGAACCTCTTGCTTTGCATTCCATCAGAAGATGTCACCAAATGATGATACTGCGAACCAGAGTGCTTATTTTTGCGCCGTCCAGCACCAACCGGAACATTTCGCATTGTTCCTCCAGCAGTCCAATATCTCTGGCAGTTCTTGCAGAAATGCCTAGGTTGATTAACGTTGTAATTATTGTAATAGCAGAATTTTGTGTCCATGCTGTTACATCGAGGACATGGAATGATCTTGTCAGGCTTCTTGAGAACCTTCCCTTGGTCTGCTATAGCAGTCTCAGCCTGGCCTTCATCATGATTCAAATTTCTAGTTGCTTTATTATCTTCCTTGTTGGGAGTCTGGTGGTTGCCTTCTTTACCATTATGCATGCTGGAAGACCTATCTTTGTTCCGAGACTCTTCTGTCTGAACACCCTCATCCTCTGCCTTTTCTATTTTGGCGCTTGAATCCTGAACAAATAAGAAATCATTAGCACAGTCCGCATCTAGAATGCATAGGAAAGTCTAAGCATGATATTCAACTATGAAAAATCACTAGATCAGGGTTTCAAATAACAGTTACTTCTTAAATTTTGAAAAGGTTTCTCCTAATCCGCTTCCCAGACAACAGCATAGATCAAATCAGACATACAATTTTAAGGAGCCCTAATTATATCATGAGAACAGATACTTAAGCCAGATAAGCAGAGAATTTTCATATAGAGATCTAAATTTCAAGCACTTGAATAGAAATTTTCATATCAAGATTTTAATTAGGTAAATGCAAACTCAGCATCAATCAAACCGAAATTTTTTTGCTATTTATTGTTCCCAAATATCCCACTTATACACCAAGTTTCTGGGGAGAAAGTGTATTCAGAGATATTTATAACAAATAGCATGAAGAAATATTAGTTTTTGATACTCACCATATCACTTTACTGAATTTTAGTAAAACCTATTTTCCTTGTAAGGTCTGAGGTTTGATCAAACCAAACCTTCAAACCCAGTACTGGAGAAAGGGGCAATCAAAAACAAACTTCAAATTACAGCACCAATAATACCAATCATTTAAATTCAACAACAAAGAATTAAAAAGAATAGAAGAAGACGATAGTCCCATAAATCCAAATTGAAAGAAAATGGAGAGAAATCTCAATAATGTTTTCGCAATTACTAGAACCCAAGAAAAGCAAGAGAATCTTATGTACCAGAAAAACAGGAAACCGAAAAAAAATTCTCAAAATGAATTCAGAAGAAGCCCAGTAAGGGAAGTAGTAATATAGATACCATGTCTTCAGATTCCACCGGAAACTGACATTCCAGATCGGATTTTTCCCCGGCTTCTTGTGGAATCTGGTTCTCCTGCAACGGAATAGTCTTCCCAAAAAGCTTAATAGCCGGATCTTTGACATCAACCATTTCTTCCCCTTTCGATTTTTAGTCTCAACTTAGACAGAAGCACAAAGAGATTAACGCGCATGTCCTTACCGAACAAACAAAGAGGGAGAAACGAAGAGCAGAGCAGAGCAGAAGCAGAAGCAGAGCAGACTTTTTCGGTTTTGGTTGGATAAACAAAACCCAGCAAAACAACACTTGGAGAGAAAAGAATAAAGAAAACAACGAAAAGTCCTGAAAAAGCACAAAGAACGTGAAAGGGAAAAGGATATAGGGGTATTTCTGGGTAAAAAGTTATAAGCTTCGGGCCTTCGGCTGCTAATCTTGCCAGCTGGCATCCTAATCAGCCATGTGAGAGAATTTGAGCCACGAGAACTCGTGGCTGTAAATCCATGTGATGACATCATCAGCTCTGAAAAGTTAGTAGCCCAAACGAGACTTTTCAAATCAAAAGAAATCCCCATTCACACTTTTCAGAGACTCCTCGTCGGATTTGCTCCATTTGCTTTTGCTTTGCTACACGACACGTTTCTTGGATATTTTTGAAATCTGGAACGGAATATGAGACTATACCTAGAAGAAGGGGAAAAAACCCCAAAACAAAAATGTACAAGGGGAATATGTGTCATGGGTTCATTGTCTTTTTTTTTTTTTTTTTTTTGGTTCCTCAAGTAGGACTCCAAACCTTTACCCCGATCAGTAGAAGGTTGTACTCTATCATATTCATTCATCATACATTTAGAAGGATTCCACCTCTTTTAACCATGTGTCAACGGCTCAATGTGCATACATGCACTCAAGCAAGAATTTGGATCTTCAATCCCGACCATAGAGGATCGCACTTCCTTCACACCCTTCAACCATATATTAAGGAAGACAAATATGCAATTGAATAATAGACCGTATGATCTCAGAATAAGATCACACACAAAATGAAAATACATCACATAAATTATGTAGGGACATTAGACAGTAGTCTCGGTCCTAGTCCCTAATACCCTTATACAAAGTCAAAGGTCCTTCAAGGAGTTTGAGTTGGACCAAAGAGATCAAAATCTAGGAATAGAAATCCTTGTAGTAATTATATCACCTGGTGGATCAATAATAATTATATTAACTGGCAGAACAATAGTAGAGATAAACCAAACACATAGATCCTTCTTAGCCACTTTATCATGCACAAAGTGGAAATCGACTTCAATGTGTTTGGTATGAGCATTAAAGACCGGATTCATTGAGAGATAGAGTACTCCAATATTATCACACCAAAGTGTAGGTGGGCTCACCAAAGGAATACCTAACTACCGAAGAAGAGACTGAATCCAGGTGATCTCCGTGGTGCAGCAGCAAGAGCACGATACTCACTTTTAGTACTAGACTGAGCCACGGTGGACTATTTGTGAGATTGCCAAGACACCTAATTAGTACCCAGGTAAACTAGGTAGCTCCCTTTAGATTTAAGATCATCTAGATACCCCGCCCAATCGGCATTCGTAAAAGCCTCAATAGCACAAGTAGATGAAGGTTTAATGTGCAAACCATACAAAATGGTTCCCTTGAGATAGCAAAGAAGTCTCTTAAGAGTAGTCTAATGAGTATCAGTGGGGTTAGCCATGAATTGACAAAGTTTGTTCACAGCAAAAGATAAGTAAAGACGTGTAAGAGTGATGTGCTGCAAAGCCCCAACAAGGCTTCGATAAAGAGTAGCATCAGCAAGTGGAGTACCAAGTCCTTAGACAAGTGACTTGATGGAGTCATAGGAGTAGAAATAGGGCTAAAGTCAGGTAAGCCTGTGGCCTCAAGAAGACCACTAATATATCGTTGCTGAGATAGCGAAACCCAAAAGATACCAGAATGAGCTTAATGCCAAGAAAGAAGTGAGCCAACCCAAGATTCTTAAGAGCAAACTCGGTAAACAATGTAGCAATCAAACCATCAATAGCAACCCCTAGCTCTTCTAGTTCCTTCAATCTGGATTATATCACTTCTCTGTATAGGGGCTAAAAACCCGAGACCAAGAAGATAGGAGCTTAGGTGTTGAAACCAAGCTCTAGGAGCTTGTTTGAGGCCATAAAGTGATTGTTGTAGCTTGCAAACATGAGTGGAAAATTGAGAATCTATATACCCTAGTGGTTGCTGCATATATACCTCTTCTGTCACATCCACCCAGCCGGTACCCTATCTGGCATACTCGAGTGTGTGATCTACAGCCCCGAAGATCAAGTATTGAGGAAATCATCCTCCCACATAGGCAATAACATAATCATGAACAGATATAATCAATGTGTAAATATTATAAATAAAAGATCTAAATAAGGAAATGAATGACAAGTATAATCGAGTGTGAAAAAATGATACCAAATGTAAAAATAAAAAAGGAGTAGAGTGAGGCAGAATCTCACTCCATAGTTACAGCGGAAATGTAGCACATAAGTTTAAAAAGAAATACAAATGTTCTTAAAAGAAAGTAAAGAAATGGAAATCAACTAAACTAAGAGTCTTCTACTCTATAGATAACGTCTTCATAAGTATAGACTTCATCAATCCAACTTAGACGTTCCCATTCCACATTAGGTCTAATCGTAGTACGCAACGTGATCGCTCATGGGATCATCAATGTGATCTTCATTGTAGCCAGCACCTTATGTGTAGTATGCTTCTTCAATTGACGTTTCTTCATATTGGCCTTCATAGTAATCAGTACCCTGAGAGTAATCTAACACAAAAGGTTGGACAAAAAGGAGTGAGTTCGAATGAACTCAGCAAGGCAAGTTAATTCACGACAACATAAATAACATGATTTCAGAACATAATATGATGCAATGCAATATGAAATAGACAGTGAATGTATGAATCTAACTCTATGTATGCTGGTCTCTATAGGCAGACATGCTTTAAGTCATAGCACCATACTTCTTGAGGAAGGTTTCATCACACAACGCCGTTTGGTAGTGGGTCCTTCATCCCTCAAGACAATCCATGGCTGGGGTATAGGTCACTGCTCTCTTACATCACCATCGGTCTAAGTACTGGCATATGTCAAGGTAAAACCTAGCCCAATGCAAGTCATCTACTTAGTCATATCAACTCTGCTCCAGATACGTCCATTCCTCACCCCTAACGATCCTTTCCGATATCCTTCACACTAAAGTCAGCATAGTCCCTAACTACGAACTCATCAACTCTACTGATCATCCACAAATAACAAACGGGAAGCTCTTATGTCCCCTCACGGGTTGGTTACCGGTCTTGAGCGCCCATGAGCCCAAGTCTATTATTTGCAACCCTACCAGTAAATGGCCTCTCACGAGTATCCACAATGTGATTCATGTCCTCTCACGGATTGGTTATCGATCTTGAGCGCCCATGAATCCCCATTGCTACCACGGGTCTTTTGGTCTCAATACCCTTCCGAATTGTGTTTGATATAACGGGGACATCCTAGCCAAACACTGCTAGACAACCCTAGGTATGACAACCAATAATCTAGGAAAGCGTCAAGGGGCATCATTGAAAACATCCCATACTATTTCCACTGATGTCCAAGGACAAAAATGTCAAAAGGACACTTCCCAATCCCAAATCATACCTAATCAATCACATTCTCAGATCAGTCACATCATACAAAATCGACATATCATCATATAAAAGAATATATAAAAGCATGAACAATTCATTAAACAACAAACATGAGTAAGCATACATATATACTTGAATAATGAAAGAGAAAACATAAGTAAGGTCCTACTGTACTTACAACAATACATCATAATTAGAAAATACAATATCAATAGTGAATCTAAGAGTTTCCATCATTAGAAACTAAAATACACGCAATCTATGTTATTATGAAAATAACTGTCCTTACCTTAAATAGCGTTGATGATTATCCAAAGATCAAAGAGAGAGGTTCCAAACCTAGCAAATAAACCCTAAACTTTCATAGATACAATATTAGGAAAGAGGCCTAAAAGATTGGAGATCAAACGAATCAAATCGAGCTACTCACTTGCTTGGTCGATTGGTTGGTCTACTGACCCAGTCGACCAACTGAGTCAGTAGGAAGCAAAAACATGGATTTTGATCCGAAACTCAATCTACAAGATTCAAAACTCTACAAAACTTGGAGGAAAACTTTATAACAGTATTCTAACACTAAAGGAGTATAGATTAGGCATTAACAATGATTAAAAATACTACCTTCCAATATGAAATCATGATTTCCCCAATTTGGTGAAAACCCTAGTTTTCGATGAAAAATATACTATGAATCCATGGGAAAGACTAGAGATGATCAGATCGCATCCTAGTAGGAAATAATCAGAAGTCATTCACAATTCCATCATGAAAATTAGATCCAATCATGTTAAGAAAGTGAATAAAAAAGGGAGATCATGGTTTTATGAGGGTTTTACTAGGATCATGGCGAAGATCAATGTAAATGTCATCAAACCTTGATAATGGAAGGAGATTATGGATGGGATGGTTGCAAGGATGCAACATCTTATTCATAGTCTCAATCAAGAATAAGATTATAGAAGAATAAATCACAACACCGAAGAGATCATTAACCTTGGATTGACAAATCGGAGATGAGAAGCTTCAGATCTCGCAAAGATCCTTCGAAATCACTAAAGAGAGTTTTGAAAGAGTCTTCCCACATTCTCTAAGAGTTTTGGAGGCAGAGGATACTTAGAAACACAAAGTTTGCTTAAATAGAAAGTGAAAAACCCTAAGCAAAGGATTTTCTTGGATTTTTGGACTTGTTGGTCGATTGGCCCAATGACCAAGCAGTCGACCAAGCTGGTCAGCAAGGCCCATACAAGGAATTGGAGGCCCAACTCAAGTCCAAACCTCATGGGCTTCTCCCAACACAACATATGACTTACCTAGTATAGAAGAATGCCTTCGAATCATGTCCAACTATACTTTAAGTCCATCAACTTGACTCATCTTCAACAAACTGTAACTTCCTTTCCAGATCAGCACAGACTTCCAAGTATGGAACTCCATCATCAACTTCCATGGGTTCTGGGTCAAACACCATGTCTTCCACTGAGATGGCCTTTAGTTGGCTTATTCCTTTACTCCGGGTCTTCGAACCTACAAACAATCGGGTTTTCGGGTCAAGGTCAGTGTTAGGATAGGGCTGGATTTCACATCCCCCCCCCCCTTAAAAGAAATTTCATCCTCAAAATTGAGAGCGTACCTGTACTTCCAAAAAGATGAGGAAACTTCTCCTTCATGTCTTCTTCCTTCTCCCAAGAAGCTTCTTCAGGGGTATGGTTCTTCCACTGAATCTTCACCAAAGGAATGGTGCAATTCCACAATTGTTTGTCCTTCTTATCCAGGATTTTGGCTGGCTCTTCATCATAGGTAAGATCAACACTAAGTCCTTCGGGTGCTTGTTGTAGTATGTGTTTTGGATTCTCTATGTATTTCCGAAGCATTGAAACATGAAACACATTATGAACTCCAGCAAGAGATGGAGGCAAGGCCAAACGATATGCGATAGGTCCAACCTTTTCCAGAATCTCGAAAGGTGTAATGAAATGATGGCTAAGCTTTCCCTTAACATTGAATCTCATCACACCTTTCATAGGTGAAACCTTTAAGAAAACTTTCTCCTCAACTTGAAATTCCAAATTGGTCCTTCTCTTATCAGCATAGGATTTCTGTCTTGACTGAGCAGACTTGATCCTTTCTCTAATCAAATCAACCATCGCGCTTGTAGCTTCAATCATTTCCAGACCTAAGACTTTTCTTTCACTGGTCTCAGTTCAGTACAAGGGTGTCCTACAAGTGTTACCATACAAAGCCTTAAATGGGGCCATGCCTATTGTTGCTTGATAACAGTTGTTATAGGCAAACTCAACCAAAGCTAAGTGTTCATCCCAATTGCCACCCATATCAACAACACAAGATCTGAGCATATCTTCCAAATCTGAATTGTCCGCTCAGATTGTCCATCGGACTATGGGTGATGAGCAGTACTCAAATTCAATTGGGTTCACAAGGCCTTTTGCAAACTGTTCAAGAACCTTGAGGTGAACCTAGGATCACGATTAGAAACAATACTCACTGGCACTCCATGCAGACGAACTACATTGTCCACATAAAGCCAAGCTAGCTTATCCAAAGTATGAGTGATCTTCATAGGAATGAAATGGGCTGATTTGGTCAACCTATCAACAATTACCCATACAGTGTCATTACCTTTACTTGTTCGAGGCAAGCTAGTCACGAAGTCCATAGAGATATCTTCCCACTTCCAACTAGGAATAGGAAGGGGTTGCAGTTATCCAGATGGGGGTTGACGAACTGCTTTCACAAGCTGGCAAGTCTCACACTTGGCCACAAAATCTTCTACATCTACCTTCAAACCAGTCCACCAAAAATGTTCTCGTAAGTCTTTGTACATCTTGGTGCTTCTAGGGTGTATTGTAAAAATAGATTGGTGTGCTTCCTTCAAAATCTCCTTCTTGATTTGAACATCCGAAGGCACACAAAGTCTATGTTAATACAACCTAGAGGGGGGGGGGTGATTAGGTTGTATCTAGTGGATTATACCAAATTCTTGGTTTGATTGCAATTTCAAGTTAAATTGACAATTTAAATGAAATTCAATACAGACAAGCAATCACAACACAAGAATTTATAGTGGTTCGACTTTACAAGTCTACGTCCACTCCTCTCTTAGTCTCAAAAGAGTATTCCACTAATGAATCTCTTTCAATATGATGGGTAGAGAGTCAAACCCTTACAATCTTTGTTACGGGGCAAGAGTACCCTTTGCAATCTTTGTTCATGGGCAAGAGCACTCAAGCAATCTTTGTTCACGGGCAAGAGCACCCGATAATAAATTCTAATCAACCTAGACTAGAATTCAAAAACCAATTCAAATACAAGAAGTGTTGGATATTACCTAACAAGGAGAGTGACACTTTACCCCTTGTGTGAGTGTGATGCAATGAATGAATGCTTCAAGAAAGACAATGCATCAATGAGAAGTCCATATACCCCTCAATAACTCCAAACTTGACTTCAAGAAGTTTGCTTGATAACTTTGGAATGATCTTCAAAGTTGGATGGAGTTGGTGAGCTAGTAATCAATGCAAGATCACTTGTGTAATGGCTTTTTCACTTGAGAAGGAGTAAGAGCTTTGTTGGCAAGATTAAACCCCTCAAATGGGGGTGGTTCGGCTTATAAAGAAGTCCCACAAATGGTTGCCCAAAACTCCCAATGGACATAAAATTTTACTAAAATTTTACTTCAGACGGTCATCCGTCTGCCCAGACGGTCAACCGTCTAAAAAAAAACTAGCCGTTGAAAATAGCCGTTATACTTAAGTCAAGGCTAGACGGTCATCCGTCTGGCTTGACTAGCCCAGATGGAATTCCGTCTGCCAGATTGAAATTCCGTCTGGCCTTCTGTGGTTAAAAACAGTGAAAACTTCAAACAGACGGTCGAGAGTCTGGTGCAGTTTTGTTGAACTAACTTTGGGCTGGGACTGCTTGGGTTTTTGGACTTTTTGGTCAACCTTAAGCATTGTAAACCTCACTAACATGTCCTAGGTCAGTTTAGTGGCATGAATTACATATTATCAATGCCTTTACATAAATGTGTATGCGAGAGTGTCCTAAGCCCTAATTCAGCCTAAGTCTTGATCTTCGACTTGATCTTGTGCAATAGTCTTGATACTCATCTTGACTTTGGTTCTTTGTCTAAGATGGTTGGTTTGAGTTGGTCTTGAGCTTGATTCTTCAATAATTCTTTGATCCGGTAATTCTTTGACCTAGTCATGTTGCATCGAGACTCACTGTAGTGATGAGCTGGAAAAAACACATCTAAATGGAATCATCAGTAGAGTGTTTGTCATCATCAAAACTGATTGGAGGTCGATGTGGCAAATGCTGACGTGGCATTCCCAACAATCTCCCCCTTTTTGATGATGACAAACATACAAGTGATGGAATGATAGAAAGCTGTAAAAAGCTATCCTTTATGCACTTGGATAATCATATAGTCATGAAGTATGCTGACTACCCCCATGGTTCATAAATCATCATGTGAATCTCATATAACATATGCATTAAACATCATGCTATTAAGGTTTATAGTTTAAAGAGAATGCTAACTGACTGTAATATTTCTCCCCCTTTGTCATAAGCAAAAAGGAGAAGAGAGCATGGCAAGCTCCCCCTAAACATGAGCTTCCCCTTGTACCAAGAACAAGAGAACAATAGAGTAGATAAAAAAAACATAAGCTTGCATTTCATAACATGTCATTTGCATCAAATAAGATCAAAAGACAAGTGTTTAACAAAAATGCAAGAGCTATAACACCATGACCCAAAATAGGATTTGTTCAACTGAAATAAACAAACAGAAAAGTAACATAGCCAAAAACAAAGCAAAACAACTGAGGCTAGTCATCATCTTCGCTGCCCTCTTCTTCATCTCCACTGCCACTGCCACTGCCATTGCCACTGCCACTGCCTCAACATCTTCTTCCTCATTTCCTCCCTCATCCTCATCTTCTTCTCCATCACCTTCTGCTTCTTCAACTTCTGGAGCCGGCATAGGAGGAATCTTGAGATGAGTCATCATATGTTGCATCATGATTGTTTGATGAGCTAGCATGCCTTCAATAGTGTCCATGCGATTACCCATTGAGTCAAAACGGGCATCAAAATGTTGTTGCATGTTGGTGAGGCGAGAATCAAGGGCCTGAAATCTTGATGCAGTAGAAGAGGAGTAGGAAGATGGATGCGGCCTGGCTGATGTCCCTTCTATGTCCATGGCCTGAGGTGCACTCTTTTGATGGGATTGTGCTGTTGTTCGCTTGCGGGAGGGAACAATGCCTTTGGTGTCCACTTTTGGTGGTGGTTTGGTAGAGTCTTCATTTTTCAGACTGACTTGAAAGTGCTTGAAGACTTTGGTGAGGAGACTGCCATATGGTAGACACTTGTTCCCAGTCACAGTAGATTGAATCATGTAGGAGAGGATGACGTACGGGAGGCAGAGGGGTTGATGATGAAGAATGCAGTAGGTGACATAGGTCTGAAAAGATGTAATCTCAGAGCGATGTCCCTTTTTGGGAACGAGGTTCCGTTGAGTGATTTTGCTGACGGCTTTAGCTTGTTCAGTAAACATTGTCTCCTTAATGTCTAGTAGCCAGGATGTGAGCCAGGTGGGAGGAGACTTTGATAAACATCATCTATCGGAACATCCTCAGGTGGGGTATCCTTGTAAGTCCAGAAGCGAAGATCGCCCTCAGTGGAGATCTTACATATGGGGTAAAATGAGGGGATGGTGAGAACAATGTCTACCCCTTTCACATATGAGGTGACTGTTAGATTTACACCTTCTCCTGCATTTCGAAGATTGGCATAAAAGTGGTTCACCAGTCGGGAATAGGTGACCTCTTCGGCATGAAGCATGGGACCCCAGCCCATGTCTTCAAACAGTTCCTTGATGGGAAATTTTGAGAAGGCATCAAGGTCAACAGTTGAGCCTTGCTCAATGCTTCGGGCAGAGACCTTAGGGAGGATCCATTGAGCTTTAGCATCCCTAAACCACTTGTCTAGTCTAGGGGATCCCTCGGGGGACTCATCATGAGGGGGTGGGGGAGGAGGGGCTCTAGAGGAGGAAGCACCACCTCGAACTAACGGGTTCTTGCGACGAGACATGATAACCTGCCAATCAAAGTGATATACCCACTGGTATAAGCAATCACATTTTACTGAATTCCTTAAAATATGCTTAGGATTGAGTGTAAAATTCAGTTGGTTTGGCTGAAATCAATACCCCACAAAAAAAAAAAAGAGGAGTGCAGCCATCATGATTGGAAAAACACATTTTGTCCTAGACATGTGATCTTCAACATTTGGAAGATGATCGATTGCTATTACTCATCTAGAATCTTGTTGTAATCAATAAGTATTCAAGAGAATATGGTTTCAACGAGAAGTTCTGAGTATGCTGGATTTTAAGGGAAAAATCAGGTTGAAAACAAGGAAAAAATCAGATTGTAAAAATCCTTGATTTTATAAAGACCAAATGCTTTGACAAAGAGAGTGAATGCTGTGCATGGTCTTGGGCTGAATTAGAGTAGATTGAAACCCATAGATTTGTAGGGTAAAAATTCTGCTGTTTTAGCAATACTAACACAGAATTTTATATAAAAAATAAAAAACTGCATTTTCAAATTCATTTTTAAAATGATCCAACAGCCAGCATACATGTTGGTAGAGTCAACCTAAGAAGAAATTCATGGTTTTGTAAGGTTCAAGCCAGAAACAGAATTTCTGTTTGAGACATACAGCAACCAAGAAAAAAAATACTGCATTTTGGAATTCAAGATGATCCATGGTTTGATTCATCAAAGAGAAGATGAGATCCTTGAGGACTTACTAGAGATCAAGCACGCAAGGAAGAGAGAGAGATCTTGAGGGCTGCTGCAGTTGATCCTTCACACACGCGAGAGAGGAGAAGGAGTTCCAAACTCTAGATTAGGGCTGCTGTTCTTGGAACCGAATGCAAGCAAGGATTTTAAAGAGAAAGGGAGATGGATTTGGAAAGGGAAGTTGAGAGAAATTAGAGATTTGAAGGGATTTGAAATCGTGGGGAGTGGGAGAGAGAAGAGATAGAGAGTGAATGAGGGTAGTTTCAAAAATAAAACACTCGAGTGTTTTAAAGTGAGCCAGACGGACGACCGTTTGATCCAGACGGACAGACAGTCAACCGTCTGGTTTCTATAGTCAGACGGACGACCATCTGGGCAGACGATCGACCGTCTGATTGCTAAACTGCCCAGTAATTGGGGAGTGGGATTTGGAACGCCTTTTTGATAATTTTCTCTATTCTAAGAGATCAATCAGCCTCAATTCTCTTCTTAGTTCAACAAAACGGTCTTCACTTAGGGGTTTGGTGAAAATATCCACCAATTGATGGTTTGTATCAATGAATTCAAGAACAACTTCATTCTTTTGGATACAATCCCTAAGGAAATGGTGTCTAATGTCAATGTGCTTGGCTCTTGAGTGAAGCACAGGGTTCTTGCTAAGATTGATAGCACTAGTGTTGTCACACTTGATGGGACATTTCTCAAGTTGAACCTTGTAATCTAGTAAGGTTTGTTTCATCCAAATGACTTGAGCACAACACTTACCGACCACAATGTATTCCGCCTAGGTTGTCGAAAGAGCAACACAGTTTTGTTTCTTGCTGAACCATGACACTAGACATGGTCCAAGCAAGTGACATGTGCCACTTGTACTCTTCTGGTCAACATGACAACCAGCAAAGTCGGCGTCCGAAAAACTTAATAAGTCAAATTCTTGACCCTTAGGGTACCACAATCCTAAGTTTGATGTGCCTTTCAAATATTTGAATATTTTTTTAACGGCACAAGCATGAGATTGTTTAGGATTGGCTTGGTATCTTGCACAAGCACAAACACTAAACATGATGTTTGGTCTACTAGCCGTTAGTATAGAAGGCTTCCAGTCATACCTCTATACTTGGTGGCATCAAAAGGCTTCCCATCCTCATCTTTTGATAATTTCAAAGATGTGCTCATGGGTGTTCCACTACCCTTTTGAGATGTTACATCAAATTTTTTTATGAGTTCTTTTATGTACTTGGTTTGACTAATGAAGATGCCATTTTTATTTTGTTTAATTTGTAAACCAAGAAAGAAGGTTAATTCACCCATCATACTCATTTCTCATACAAGCACTAAACTCATGACATAAAGATTCATTAGTAGCACCAAATATGATATCATCCACATATATTTGTACAATAATAATATCATTTTTTTTTATATTTGACAAATAGTGTGGTATCTACTTTTCCCATCAAGAATCCCTTTTGAACTAAAAATTTGCTTAATCTTTCATACCAAGCTCAGGGAGCTTGTTTAAGTCCATATAGAGCCTTTTTAAGTTTAAAGACATGATTGGGGTAGGTAGGATCTTCAAAACCCGGGGTTTGTGCAACATACACTTCCTCCCTAATGAATCCATTCAAGAATGCACTTTCCACATCCATTTGATACAACTTGAAGTACTTATGACATGCAAATGCCAATAACATTCTTATGGATTCTAATCGGGCTACAGATGCATAGGTCTCATCAAAATCAATTCATTCTTGTTGATTATATCCTTGGGCAACCAACATTGCCTTGTTTCTAACAACTTGACCATTTTCATCAAGCTTATTTCTAAATACCCATTTAGTACCTATGATGGTATGATCTCAAGGTCTTTGGATGAGTTCCCAAACATCATTTCTTTCGAATTGATTTAACTCTTCTTGCATGGCCATAATCCAATAACTGTCAGTTAGGGCCTCTTTGGCATTCTTGGGTTCTATAGTTGACAAGAATGCAACATAGTTGCAAAAGTTTTGAGTTCTTGATCTAGTTTGGATTCTTTGACCTAAATCACCTATGACTTGTTCAAGGGGATGGTCTTTCCAAGGGACTACCTCCTCAGGTAATTCTTGAGAGGGGTCCCACTATCTTCGAGATCATTTCTAGGTTCTTCTAGGGATAAGTTATCCACTTTTTCCCTAATGACTTGTTCAGTCCTCCCATCATCTTCTTAATCAATTAGAGGTTTATATTTGTCCTTAGGTGGAGATACATCACATGTGACATTCATTGATTCTTCCACGACAAGGGTTCTTCTATTTAGCACTCTATATGCTCTACTATTTTGAGAATATCCCAAGAAAACTCCCTCATCAACTTTTTCTTCAAATTTTCCTTTAGGGTCTCTAGTGTTCAATATAATGCATTTACATCCAAATATTTGGAAGTGATCAACCCTAGGAACTTTGTTGTGATAGAGTTCATATGGTGTCTTGTTTAGGAATTTTCTAATTAAAACATAATTCAAGACATAGCAAGCGGTGCTTGTGGCTTCCGCCCAAAGATACTTAGGCATTGAGAATTCACTAATCATGGTTCTAGCCATTTCTTGGAGTGATCTATTTTTTCTTTCTACTACTCCATTTGATTGGGGAGTTCTAGGAGCGGAGAAGTTATGGGTAATACCTTCTTTATCACAAAATTCTTCAAAGTAGTTGTTGTTGTTGTCAAATTCCCTTCCATGGTCACTTTGGATGGTGGTTATGAGGTATCCTTTATGATTTTGAATTTTTCTAACAAGAATAATGAATTCCTCAAAGTAATCATCTTTATGCTTTAGAAATAATGTCCATGTATACCTTGAGTAATCATCAACAATGACAAAGGTACAGTATTTGCCACCAAGACTAGCTGTGGAAATAGGTCCATATGCAAAAGTTCTAGTGATCTACTAGTAGAGACCATGTTCTTGGACTTATGAGACACTCTAGTTTGTTTTCCCTTTTGACATGCATCACAAAAATAGTTCTTATCAACTTATTTTTAGAAGATTTCTAACTAGATTCTTTGATGCAATGGTTTCAATTTGCTTCATATTTATGTGACCTAGTTTTCTATGCCAAATTAGAGTTTCCTCATGAGACATAAGACAAGTCATATTAAGAGACGATTCATTGAACACACAAGTATAAATGTTGTCTCTCCTAATACCTTTTGTCACATCCACCCAGCCGGTACCCTATCTGGCATACCTGAGTGTGTGATCCACAGCCACGAAGATCAAGTATCGAGGTAATCAACCTCCCACATAGACAATAACATAATCATGAACATAAATAATCAATGTGCAAAGTATAAATGAGAGATCCAAATAAGGAAGGAATAAAATCAAATATCATTAGAGTACGAAAGACAATCAAAATGTCAAAATCACAAAGTAAAGTGAGGCGGAAATCTCACTTTACCAACAGCGGAATAGTAGTTCCAAAAAGAAATGGAAAAGGGATGAAAACTAATCCCAATAGCAAGTACAATGGGTGACTAATCATTCTCAATCTTATAGAGAACATCTCTATAAGTATAAATCTCAAAAATGGCGCAAGGGTGCTTCCACTCTATTGTCGGACTAATCATCGTACGCAGCATAACCACTGCGGAATCTTCAATGTAATTGTCGTAACCGCAATTACCTTCCTGGAGATATGTATCTTCTCCCTGCGCTTCTTCATACGAGCAGTCATGATACTTAGAACCTGTAGAGAAATCTAACAATACATAGCACAAAAGGAATGACAAAAGAAACTCAGTAAGGCAGTTAATCCATAACAACATAAATAGAAGGATTTCAAAGCAAAGTAAGATGCAATGTGTTATGAAACATATGATGTAATATGATTCTAACTCTATGTATGCTGGTCTCTATTGGCAGACATGCTTTTAGTCTTAGCACCGTACTTCTTTAGGAAGGTCCCAGTCACTCATCATCAGTTGGTAATGGGTCCGGCATCTCTCGGGACATTCCATGGCTGGGGTTTAGGTCACCGCTCTCTCACATCACCATTGGTCTAAGTACTGGCGCATGTCAGGGTCAAAGCCTAGCCAAATGCAAGTCTTCTACTTAGTCACATCAACTCAGATCCAAATACGTCCATTCCTCACCCCTAGCGATCCTTTCCGGTATCCTTCACACTAGAGTCCTCATAATCCCTGACTACAGACTCATCAACCCTATTGGTTATCCACATATGGTAAACGGGAAGCTCTCATGTCCTCTCATGGGTTGGTTACCGGTCTTGAGCGCCCATGAGCCCAAGTCTATCCATATGCAACCCTACCAATGAATGCCCCCCCCCCCACAATGTGATTCCTGTCCCCTCACGGGTTGGTTACTGGTCTTGAGTGCCCATGAATCCCCATTGCTACCACGGGTCGTTCGGTCTCAATACCCCTCTAATTAGGAAGGTATCCAAAGGGCATCTTCGGAAACATCCCATAATATTCCCGTAGGTGTCCAAGGATAGAAGTGTCAAAAGGACACTTCCCTTTTCCAAACCATACCTAATCATTCACAACCATGAATCATTCATATCACAAATATAGTAACTTCTTTTATGGAAAGAAATCAATAACAACATCCAACTTGTATATAAATGGTAAGTAAATCATACGAGAACTAATTAGCATAAACAATTATTGCTATTGTAATCATGTAGTTGCATCAGTAGTAAGTCAATATAAGAATCTATTTATGGAAATAAATCAAGAGAATCAAATATGGAAACCAAATCATGCAATCTATGTAATTAAGGAAATAACTATCCTTACCTTATATAATTCGCAAAGGATCTTGGGAATCAAAAGAGATCTTGTCTAAACTTGGAAAGAAGGTCATAAACAAGTATATATATCATATTAGGAAAGATACCTAAAAGGAAAAAGATTGAATCATCCAAAACAAACCAAATATGAGGTTATTGTCCTCATTGGTCGATTGATTGGTCTACTGACTTAGTCAACCAACAGAATCAATGACTGATTAAATCAGAGATTTCTGATTAAAAATCCAAATTTGGTGATTCAAAAGGACTTCAAACAAGAGGGAATATGCAAGGATAATATGTTGGTCTATAGAGGACTTCAAAACCCTAATAATATCAAGTCTTCATGTCACACAATAGGAAACAAATACTCTCCATAATTAGATCAATCATGGTTCTTAAAGAAATCATAGCAAAATCATGGACGAGAAGCTATAGGATGATGGATTACTAATCTAATAAAGGATTCATGAAAAGCATGCATATATATCTTCTAGAAAAACAGATCTAAGACTGAGAACATTGAATCTAAAAAAAAGGAAAGAAGATGAATACATGGTTTTCCTTCAGAAGTGAGTGATGATCTTGATGAAGATCATCCATCAAGCTTTAAATCCTAAGGAAAAGAGAGGAGATGGGTAGAGTGATGGTTGCAACAGAGATGCAACATCAATTCTACTGTCCTCAAACAGAAAAGGAAAGAAAAACAATGAAGAATCAAAGATGAAGAAGAAAAGAGGACGATCACATACCTTTTTGTGTAAATGCAAGAGATTTGACGAAGATCCGTCAAGAAAATCACCAAGGATGCAGAGGAGATGACTTGAAGAGGGCTCTGGTTCGTTCCAAGGAGTTTGTAGGCACAAAAGATTAGTTAGACTCGAAGTTGGACTTAAATAGAGAAGCCAAGACCTAATTCAGCAAAACAGATCCTATTGGTCGATTGGCCCAGTCGACCAAGCAGACCAGCAAGTCCAAAACAGGGAATTGAAGGCTTAGATCAAATCCAAACATGAAGGGGTTTTGCACACACACTAAGTGGCTTACCTAGTATGTAGAAATGCCTTCGAACCAAGTCAGGGAGTACTCCAAGTCCATCAACTAATTCCATCTTCAACAGGGTGTAGTTTCCATAAATGGAACATTGACATCCACACTCATGGATTCTAAGCCAAACACCAAGTCTTCCACTGAAGCGACCCATAGTTGATTTCTTGCCTTGCTTCAGGTTGTCGGACCTACAAACAACAGGGTTTTCGAGTCAAGGTTAGGGTTGGGTTTCACACCTTTAATGATTAACTTTTCATTCACATCTTTCACATAGCAACAAGAAACATCAAATGTGACTTTATAGCCTATGCTACATAATTGACTTATACTAAGCAAATTATATGATAGTTTATCAACTAGATATACATTTGAGATAAAGGTACCTCCAATATTAACTTGACCAATGCCAACTATCTTTCCTTTGATATTATCTCCATAGGTGACGCATCCTCCATCATATGATCTAAGCTTTGTCAAGAGCTTTGGATTTGATGTCATATGCTTGGAACAACCACTATCAATGTACCATTCACTTCTTTGGGTGTTCATCAAGCAAACCTACATAAGAAGGAAGAGATGTGCATTGGTCCCCACGTCTACATGGGTCCAAATTGGTTAGTTCTTATTGGTTCCATGTTGAACCAACTAGGTTGATATCCCTTTGGTCTTTGAAATCTTGGATCACAAATGTCAAATGGCTCTTGGACTTGAGGTTTTTGTCTCCTTGGTCCATTGAAGTTTTGACTTCTTTGCCCATTCATCTTGTTTGTATTTTTAAAGAAGTTTTCACTTCTTCTAGGTCTTTGATGATTTGGCATATGTGACCTAAATGGAGGTTGAAAGATACGGTCATAGGGTGCAAAGTAGGGATATGGCCAATTATAACCAAACATCATTTGATTTTGGTTTGGCCAAAATTGATGATGTTGTTGGCTTTGGACATTTTGGTAGTTTTGGGATTTTTGCCACCTATGGTCATAACGGTTTTGGTTTACACCATTTCTTCTTGAATAATCTTGATATAATGATTTGGTCCTTTTGTTCCTTGGTTATTCTTTGGTCCATTCTTTTGACTTTCATTTTTCCTTTTTCTTTGGGAATAGTAATTTCCCTTTCCAATCTTTCCTTTGGTTGTTTGAGATTGAGTCTTGTTTCCACCTTGAATGTTTCCTTGAACATTTTTAGGTGTTGGTGAGGGATTCTTACTAGATGTTCCTTTCCCAAATCGAACTTCCTTCCCTTTTCTAGGAGGGGAGGTTTCACCATTGAATCCAAGTCCTTCCTTATCTTGTGGACTCTTTTGGGGGGTTCCTAGAAGATTATCTAGGTTCTTTTGCCCATTTGTGAATTTCACAAGGGCATTGTTTAGGTCAATATTTTCCTTCTCTATTTTCTTAATGTATTCCCATAAGTCATTTACGGTATCATTAAGAGAGGACACTTCACCTTTCAAAATCTTGTTTTCTTTTCAAATTTGTTGCTTAAATCATATAAGGTTTGAAAGCCGCTAACTAAGTCTTCTTCATCAATATCATCTATCTCATTTTCATCATGAATAGAGTCAATACTATCATATATAGAATTTGCCTCATGGTCTTGGTCTTCATCCAATTTGGCCATCAAGGCTAAATTTATTTTTTCTTCATCAGATTCCTCCTTCTCTTCCTCGTCATCACTTGTAGTATAGGTCACTTCGGCTTTATAAGCTTTCTTCTTTCCTTTGTTAGGACATTCAGTTTTGAAGTGCCCCAGTTTCCTACACTCAAAGCAAATGACATCTTGAATGTTAGAGGGAGGGGTTCTCCCTTTTGAGAAATTTTTACCTTTAGATTATTTTGACCCTTGTCCTTTAAGTGGAAATCTTCCTTTTCTTCCCTTAAGAAACTTCTTGAACTTTCTTGTGATAAGTGCAATGTCACTATCGGAATCACTTTCATCTTCTTCACTTTCATCATCCTTCTTGATGGAGCTTTTAAGAGCAATTGATTTCTTCTTTGGCTCTTTTGAATGAATTTCTTCATATTTATTATCTTCTTCAAGTTCAGCCTCATGTGCAAGAAGAGATCCCATTAACTCATCAAGTGTGATGTTCTCTAGATTTCCCACTTCTTGTATTGTAGTCTTGGGTCTCCATGAAGGTGGAAGAGCTCATAGGATTCTTCTTGTCACATCTTCATTTGCGAAATCCATGCCAAGACTATGCAACTTGTTTACAATGTTAGTGAATCTAGTAAATAGAGAGGTTATATTCTCATCATCTAACATTTTGAAATTTTCATATTGAAGCATGTAGACATCCAAATTCATTTTTTTTTATTTGGTTAGTTCCTTCATAGGTAACCACCAATTTATCATATATTTCCTTGGCATTCTTACAAGTTCCACATCTATTATATACCTTTTCACTTAAGGCACATTGTAGAAACATTTTGGCCTTATGATTTGCTTGGGATTTTACTATGTCGGTTCCATCCCATTCGGTCCTTGGTTTGGGAATTTTGTTACCATCTTTGTCAAATTTGGTAATCTCATTTGGTCCACATGTTATTATATCCCAAACATCAATATCAATAGCACATACAAAGTCTAAAGGTAAACCCTTCTCCATCAAATCTAGTTTTCCAATAGGCAAACCCTTCTCCATCAAAGTATGGAGGCCTAAAGGTATTAAGTCCTTTGGGTCTTGAAGAGAACTGGTTGGATGATGATCCCATGATATTTTACTCTTCTAAAGATTGATTTCAATCTCAATTAGAGTTTCCGCTCTGATACCAATTGTTAATACAACCTAGAGGGGGGGGTGATTAGGTTGTATCTAGTGGATTATACCAAATTCTCGGTTTGATTGCAATTTCAAGGTAAATTGACAATTTAAATGAAATTCAATAAAGACAAGCAATCACAACACAATAATTTATAGTGGTTCAACTTACAAGTCTACGTCCACTCCTCTCTTAGTCTCAAGAGAGTATTCCACTAATGAATCTCTTTCAATATGATGGGTAGAGAGTCAAACCCTTACAATCTTTGTTACAGGGCAAGAGTACCCTTTAAAATCTTTGTTCACGGGCAAGAGCACCCAATAATAAATTCTAATCAACCTAAACTATAATTCAACAACCAATTCAAATACAAGAAGTGTTGGATATTACCTAACAAGGAGAGTGACACTTTACCCCTTGTGTGAGTGTGATGCAATGAATGAATGCTTCAAAAAAGACAATGCATCAATGAGAAGTCCCTATACCCCTCAATAACTCCAAGCTTGACTTTAAGAAGTTTGCTTGATAACTTTGGAATGATCTTCAAAGTTGGATAGATTTGGTGAGCTAGTAATCAATGCAAGATCACTTGTGTCACATCCACCCTAAGGGTACCCTATCTGGATTACCCGGTGGAGTGATCCATAGCCCAAAAGATCAAGTTTAGGAACGATCATATCCATTTAGCACAATAATTTAATCAAAAGCAATAACAAATCAAAATTTTCAATTAAAATAATAATAAAAGTCAAGGAAGAATCTCAGAAGAATCGCAAAGAACATCAGAGTGCAGAAAGATACTAATAAAATAATTAATCAAAATTGAAATGAGGCGGAAACCCATTCTACAATAACAACGGAAGGTAGATCGAGATAAGGTGCAGGTTACAACCAGTTCTTAAAAGAAGGGAAAGGAAAGGTAAACAACTAAATTACAGTTTCTTCTACCTTATGCAATATTTCCTAAATAACAAAATTATAAGAAACTAAGCCAGGCCACATCTGCTCCTGACAAAAAATCAGTCTAGGACTGCTAATCTTTATCAACGTAATCACCGCCACCAGTGTGGTACAAGTCACCAACTTGGTCTTCAGAGTGTCGACTGTCACAGTCAACA
Source organism: Hakea prostrata (assembly GCF_041222555.1). Classification (NCBI taxonomy): domain Eukaryota; kingdom Viridiplantae; phylum Streptophyta; class Magnoliopsida; order Proteales; family Proteaceae; genus Hakea; species Hakea prostrata. The sequence goes on along the minus strand of NC_142601.1, from coordinate 41,119,011 downwards.
GTAGAAGTACCTGTAGAAAAGTCTAACAAAATATGTTGCAAAAAGGAGTGAGTTCAAAAGAACTCAGCAAGGTAGTCATTCCATAAAACATAAGCCATATGATACAAGCCATAACATGATGCAATATGATATGAAACACATGATGCAAATATGGTTCTAACTCTATGAATGCTGGTCTCTAAGGTAGACATGCTTTAAGTCATAGCACCATACTTCTTTGGGTAAGTCTCAATCACTCAAGCCGGTGGGAATTGGGTCCTGAAACCTTCCGGACAACCTTGGCTGGGGTTTCGGTCACCGCTCTCTCACATCACCATTTGGTCTAAGTATTGGCGCAAGTCAAGGTAAAGCCTAGCCCAATGCAAGTCATCTACTCAGTCGGTCAAGTCAGATCCAGATACGTCCATTCCTCGCCCCCGGCGATCCTTTCCGGTATCCTTCACACTAGAGTCAGCGTAATCCCAGATTACGGACTCATCAACCCTATTGGTCATCCACAAATAGTAAACGGGAAGCTCTCACGTCCTCTCACGGGTTGGTTACCGGTCTTGAGCTCCCGTGAGCCCAAGTCTAGCTATTTGCAACCCTACTAATAAATGGCCCCTTTCGGGTATCGTAGCATGGTTTATGTCCCCTACCGGATTGGTTACCGGCCTAGAGCGCCCATCCAACCATACACTACCACGGGTCGTTCGGTCTCAATGCCCTTCCGATTCGGGTCTGACACGACAAGGATAAACCTAGCCACCCAACTAGACAATCCTATGTATGTCATCCAATAACCTGGGAGAGTGTCGATAGGCACCATCGGAGAACATCCCATACTATTCCCTCCGATGCCCAAGGACAGAAGTGTCAATAGGACACTCCCCAATCCCAAGTCATACGTAGGCAATCACATAATCAAGTTCATCATCTTTCATGCATCCAATACATCTTCATAATAAAAGTTAAATCATGATATTGAAATGAATCATCATAGACATAAGAATCAAGAATAGTAATGTAACATGACAAGAGTATAAAGATTGCAATACTACTGTTCTAACACCTATATAACAGTCTTATAAAGAATAAAAGAAATCAAGAACTTCCATTCTTTAAATAAGAACACAAATCATAAGTTGATGACCTATATATTATGGAGATAACCATCCTTACCTTAATCGAGTTGTAAATAAATTCAATGATCACCAAGAATGGTCCAAAAATCAGTGCTGGCAACCTAGACAACATACAAGTAACATCAGAGAAGAAAACAGTCGAATCGGAGGTCAAACGAATCAATTCGGCTGAGTACAGGGGTGATCTCATATCTTGGTTGACTGGCTGGTCGACTGTCAGTCGACCAGGCAGTCGACCAAGACTTGTTATCCTCAGGGCAGAATTGAAACTTGGTCCGAAACTGACCTTCCGGTGCTCCGATCGACACGAAATTTGGAGGGCATGTTTATAACAGTAAGAGGATACTACACACTAATTTTCATGATGATCCAACGGTCCAATCAGAAATGCCCAATTCGAAATCTTAAGTTCTATATGTTACTTATCAAGAATTAAATTGGAATTGATAGAAATTGTAAAGGATGATGGGAATCAATCAAATGAATGTTAAGAATCAAGTTAGAATCTTAATTTCATTATAGTCTAAGCTTAACATGAATCTACATATCAGATTTGAATCAAAATAGGTTAAATTGAAGAGAATCAAAGTGATGGAGTGCAATTAATTTCAATTGAATCATAACATAGCATGAGTGGAGATGGATCAAGGAATTGAAAGGGGGAAACTCATGGTTAAGTGTTTGCAAGGTTGCAGCACTTCAGCCATGATTTCAAGATCATCAAATGATAGAAAAATGAATAGATTAGAAGAAGAATAGAAGAAATCATACCTTGAGTTGATGATTAAGGTGCAACACAAATGATTGGAGTCAAAGATCTTCAAAAACACCAAGAAAAGCCCAAGAGAGTGTCCAACCTCGTTCTCTGGAGTGCCAAAGCTTAGTTTAGGTCCTCATTCACGAGTTCCAAAAAGGTAGGGGCAAAATGGGAAGTGATTTAGTGAATATTAGAATTCCATTACTCTTGGTCGACTGGCTGGTTGACTGTCAGTCGACCAAGCAGTCGACCAAGACATCAACAACAACTTCGGACAGGGATTTGGAGGGCTGTATGGGGTCAAATTGAGTGGGGTTTTCTTCTACAAGTCCATCAAGAAGTCTAGTTTCGGGAAATATATTCGGATTGAGCATATGAGTTCATTAGGTATTTCAACTAATTCACCCCTCTTTGGTGCGCAGATTCAGAACTAACACTGACAACGCTTTCAAGTGAGGGGTCATCGACAATGTCCAATGGCTTGGGCTACGACAACAAATCATTAATAAAAAGGGTCCACAAGTCTCTATTTCCCCCACTTCGGGTCAAACACCATGTCCTCCATAAAGAGGGCCCACAAGGACAACTTCCATCATTTCGGGACATGGATCTAAACTAAGGAAAAGGTCGGACATAACCTCCTAAGGCTTTCAAAGATAAAAACACAGAAATCACGGTCTAACATCAAGGTCTAATATTAAACACGTCTTTCTTCACCCAAAATAAATAGGGTGCCCCGGGCTAGGTTTGGGCTGGATTTCACAACTTGTGTAATGGCTTTTTCACTTGAGAAGGAGTAAGAGCTTTGTTGGCAAGATTAAACCCCTCAAATGGGGGTGGTTGGACTTATAAAGAAGTCCCACAAATGCTTGCCCAGAACTCCCAACGGATATAAAATTTTACTAAAATTTTACTCTAGACGGTCGTCCGTCTGCCCAAACGGTCAGCCGTCTCAAAAAAACTAGTCATTGAAAATAGCCGTTATACTTAAGTCAAGGCCAGATGGAATTCCATCTGCCAGACAAATATTCCGTCTGGTCTTCTGTGGTTAAAAACACAAAAAACTACAAAAGACGGTCGACTGTCTGGTGCAGTTTTGCTGAACTAACTTTGGGCTGGGACTTGGCTTGGGTTTTTGGACTTTTTGGTCAACCTTAATCATTGTACACCTCACTAAATGTCCTAGGTCAATCTAGTGGCATGAATTACATATTATCAATGCATTTACATAAATGTGTATGCGAGAATGTCCTAAGCCCTAATTTAGCCTAAGTCTTGATACTCATCTTGACTTTGGTTCTTTGTCTAAGATGGTTGGTTTGAGTTGTTCTTGAGCTTGATTCTCCGGTAATTCTTTGACCCAGTCATGTTGCATTGAGATTCACTGTAGTGATGAGCTAGACAAAACACATCTAAATGGAATAATCAGTAGAGTGTTTGTCATCATCAAAACTGATTGGAGGCCGATGTGGCAAATGCTGACATGGCATTTCCCAACAGTCTAAGTTTAAACAGTGAGGCACCGTCCATTAGATATACTAAAGTCAGGATCTGAATCAGGATTCGAAGAAATCTTCTCAATCTTCTCTTTCAATTCCTGATCAGAAGCTTGCTGAGCAACAATTCTGTCTCTAAGGGTGGATCTTGCCAACATAGCAGAAGGAACAAAATCAGCACCTTCAGGGACAACTTCTAAATCAAATTTTTTTCTTTTACTTTTCCTACTAAGAGCATCAACAACCACGTTCGCCTTACCAGGGTGATACTGAATGTCACAGTCATAATTAGAGACCAATTCTAACCATCTTCTTTGTCTCATATTTAATTCCTTTTGGGTAAAGAATTACTTCAAACTTTTATGATCCGTGAAAATAGCAATTTTCTCACCATAGAGGTAATGTCTCCAAATCTTCAATGGGAAGACAACTGCAGCAAGTCATGAGTGGGATGATTCCGCTCAGAATCCTTCAATTGTCGAGAAGCATAGGCTACGACTTTACCATGTTGCATCAACACGCAACCCAAACCAATCTTTGACGCATCAGTAAAGACTGTCAAACCGCCGGAGTCATCAGGTATAGTCAACACCGGGGCACTTGTCAATCTATCTTTCAACTCTTGAAAATTCTTCTCACAAGCGTCAGACCATACAAACTTCTCTTCTTTTCTAGTTAGCTTAGTCATAGGAGCAGCCAACCTAGAAAAGTTCTCAATAAACCTTCTGTAGTATCCCACCAATCCAAGAAAACTTCTTATTTCCGTAACAGTCTTTGGTCTTTCCCAATCGACAACTGCTTGAACCTTTTCGGGATCAACACGAATACGTTCAGCAGAAACCATATGGCCAAGAAATACTACTCTTTTGAGCCAAAAATCACACTTGCTAAACTTAGCATAAAGCTTCTTTTCTCGCAGTCTTTGCAAAGTGAAATTTAGATGCCTTACATGCTCTTCTTCATTCTTCAAATAAATCAAGATATCGTCGATGAAGACTATCACAAACTTATCGAGCACATCATGAAATACTCGATTCATGAGGTCCATGAACACAGTAGGAGCATTAGTTAATCCAAAAGGCATGACTCTAAACTCATAATATCCATACCTTGTCCTAAAAGCTGTCTTGAAAATATCACTTGACTTCACTTTCAACTGGTGATATCTAGATCTCAAGCCAATCTTTGAGAACACTATTTCACCTTTCAACTGATCGAAGAGATTATCTATCTTGGGCAGCGGATATCTATTCTTGATGGTCAACTTGTTCAACTCACGGTAATCAATGCATAGACGCATACTACCATCCTTCTTCTTAACAAAAAGACCGGAGCTCCCCAAGGTGATACACTAGGTTGTATAAAACCTCTATCTAAGAGCTTATTCAACTGGTTTTGTAGTTCTGTAAGTTCGGTAGGAGCCATTCTATACAGAGCCTTAGATACCGGAGCAGCTCCAAGGATTAGATTAATAGAAAATTCAACATCCCTATTAGGAGGCAACCCTGACAAATCACCAGGAAAGACATCAACAAAGTCACAAACAACATTGACTTCTTCTAACTTCTTCTCTTCCTTAACCTTCCTTTCAGATGAAACATCTTTCACTAATGCACAGATTTGCATCAATGCGGTCAATATCTTCTTACCAATTCTTCTTCTTTCACCTTGAAATTCAAAAACTGAACTTCCACAAATCTGAAACTGAATTCTCTTTGAAGAACAAAGAATTATAGCTTTATGGGCTGTCAACCAATCGATTCCCAAAATGATATCAAAGTCCTTCATATCGAGAAGTACTAAATTGGCTTCCAAGTTCTTCTCACCAACCAAAACAGGACATTTAACTAACACTTTATCTAGTTTCACAGCAGAACCAGTAGGAGTACTAATCAATAAACAACTAGATAAATTCTCAGGTGTTAGGTCAATCTTCTTAATGAATGCAGATGATATGAACGAATGTGATGCACCCGTATCAAATAAAACAAATGCAGGTATAGAAGCGACTAACAATGTACATGTTACCACATCATGACTTGCATCTTGTTCAGTACTGGAAATACTGAACACTCTTCTTCCGGAAGGAGGGGCAGGAGCACTCTTTACTAAAGGAGCAGATTGTTGAACTGGCCTCTTTGGACAGGCACGAGCGAAGTGACTACTTACAAAAGAAGCAAATAGAGTCCTTAAATCCAACTGGGATAATTGTAGCTGGGGGCTTTTGAACCAAAGGTCTAGAATTTGCATTCACAGGCCTAGCATTCGGAATATTCACAAGCATGTCTATTCCCCCACTGCCCGGGCGGGTGAAATCTAGGACTCTGACCTACACTCTTAGGCTGAAAAGCAGGAGTAGGGTATGGTGTAGGTCTAACAAAGTGCCGCTCAGTATGGTCAACTAATCCAGGATTCCTTGACTGCCAAGGTCTTTGCACACGAGTATTTTCCTTTTCAGTCTCTTCCAGCTTTTTCGAATTTTGAACCACTTGAGCATAACTTTCAATAGGCTGAACTGTGAGATATGCTCTGATTGTAGGCGCAATCCTTTAAAGAATTTCTTTGCTTTGGCACGATCAGGCTTCAAAGAATCAGGAGCAAAGTAGTGGAGCTCTTCAAACTTCTGTTGGTATTCCAACACAGACAGTGATCCTTGCAACAAAGCCATAAACTCAGCTTCCTTAGCATCCTGTACGGCTTTAGGGAAATAGTTATTACAAAATGCTTCCTTGAAAATTTCCCAAGTCAGTCCACTAGTATCCAAAGCTTCTAAGATAGGACGAGTAGAGGTCCACCAAGCGTCAGCTTCGTGTTGAAGCTTCTATTCAGCGAACAAAATCTTCTGAGCTTCAGAACACTGCAGATGACGAAAGCCTTCTCTAACTCTCGTAGCCACTTGTTCGGAAACAAAGCATCCTTGGACACTTTGGTGAAGATAGGCACTTGCAACTTCAAGAAACTCTCCATCAGACGAGTATGAGGAGTTCCAGCCAACCTTTTCACATTCAGGACTGCGGCATGAGGATTCCCATTAACACCAGCACGAGTCTCGTTATGCAGAGTCATGAAACCCGTCAGCATCTAATTGAACTGATTTGCTTGCTGTTGCATCATATTGCCCATGATGTTGGCAATATCACAAAAACTTCCGATGTTCGGGGCACCGGGTACGTCATGAGTACCTTGATCACCAGTGTGGGTCTACTGATCAGAACCATCATTTGGTGTAGGGGTGTCAACGGTGCGGTTTGGAGTGGTTTCGGGATGAAAAACCCCCAGCCCAAACCAGCCCATTTAAAAGATAACGGTTTCGGTGCGGTTTTGGTTTGGTGCGGTTTGGGTTTGGGTTGACTAACGGTTTGGCCTAATGGATTGGATTTGGTTAAGCTAACGGTTTGGACTAAATTAAAAATCAATATTGAAATTTTTTTTTTTCCTCAACTCCAAATCCTAATTTCTCACACACAAAAGTACAAAAGATAGAGGATGAAGACTCCAAGTAGATCCAACAACAAGTGATGACATTAGCTTGATCCAAACCACCCTCCACCCTCAAAAAATAAAGAATTTAAATATTTATATCATGTGTAGACGGTGAAACAGCGTTAACGATTAAGATTCAAACTTAAGAATTAAGAGTTATCAATTAAGCCTTTTAAATTTTAAAATAATAAAACTAAATGAAATTTGAAAATTAAAAAGTTAACGATTAAGATTAAGACTTAAGAGTTATCAATTAAGACTTTTAAATAAAATAATAAAACTAAATGAAATTTGAAAATAAAAAAGTTAAAACTTAAAACTTAAACCGTTAAACGTGTTTACACTCAACTCTCAACTTGTTAAGTGAATGCATAATCTCATTATGAGATTATAAATCTTGTATTTATAGAATGTAAATAATCGTTACAATATGAGAATATTACTTGATATACTATACTCTAATACCCTCCCGCAAAGTTAAGGGTCCTTCAAGAACCTTGAGTTTGGAGTGGAGTACACCAAAACGAGTACAGGATAGAGCTCTGATACCATGTTAAGTGAATGCATAATCTCATTATGAGATTATAAATCTTGTATTTATAGAATGTAAATAACCGTTACAATATGAGAAAATATTACTTGAGATACTATACTCTAATACAACTACTCAAAACTCGAGTCTCAGCGTCTCAAACACCGAAATTCATGGATCATTAATTACATTTAAACAATACCAACAAAAATTAATTACATTTAATATTTTAATTTTATTCATGTAAACGACTAACGGGCTGACGGGCCCGCACATGGGTTGGGCCAGGCCAGCCCGAAACCGTTCGGGCTAAGGACCCTCAGCCCAATTACGGCCCATTAAGGATCGGTTCGGGCTGATTCGGGCTATAATAGGCCGGTTCGGTCCGGTTTTAACGGTTTGGGTTGAGAATTGACACCCCTAATTTGGTGTCTCACCATCGAAAGGTATCTCACCATCTCCGTGGCTACTGGATCCACCACGACCACTTCTTAATAGAACCATTCTGCAAAAACCAAAACGTCAAAAACACCGAAAATTGAAGATTCGACAAAATCCACAAGTCCAAATGATTGGAAATCTTAAATCATATTCATATACTTCCATTTAGTCATCAAATAAACAATCATAGGACAAAAATCACAAATTTCCAAATTTCATCAGAAATTGGAGCTATTGGGTTTGTTGGTCGACTACTTGGTCGATTGGCCCAGTCGACCAACCAATCGACCAAGCTTGGCAGCATGCGAAAATCAGGCTTTTAAGCATAGAAAACTCATTCCAAACTCACTGCAAACTTTGCAAACTTGAGAGGGAGCTCTGGAGAAGAGGTGCTAAGGTCTTCCTAAGTGTTTTCCAAGTAGTTTGGTGCTTCAACAACAACACTACATCTCACTTAGATCATTACACAAGGTAAACACTCAACTTCTCTCTCAAATTCATCTTCTCATGCTTGCATTTCATAAAAAATCATGTGTTGCTTATGTCTATTGTTAGAAATCATGTCTAGGAGCACTTAGAAACATGTTCCATGAGTTTTTAACGCAACCTCATGCTTAGACAACAAGTTCTAACACAACCTTGCACTTTCTCATCGCTTTCGCAACCGAAATCGCCTAACTTTAGAAAAAATTCGATTTCTCACAAACCGCTTGGAGTTTTCGCACAAATCAATTGCTACATGCTTAAAATGATGTTTTGGATGTATATATGTAGTTTGATTCAACCAATTTCAGAATTTTTAAAAATTCAATTTTGACCTAAAACTCAAAATCCCCAAATTCCTTCTTGTTGAAATTTTGACTTTAGACCAAGATTTCGACGGATTTTCTTCAAATAAAACATCTTAACATGCTATTCCAAGTATTAAGCACATGCTAGTATGTTCAATTTGCATTTTCCCCAAATTTGAAAATTTCCGAAAAATTACGAAATCTTCAACTTGCATTCTCCAAGTATTAAGCACATGCTAGTATGTTCAATTTGCCTTTTTAGCTAAAATTTCGAAACAACACTAACAAGCAATGTCTTTTGTCTTTTCCACAGACATTCACACCATGCAAAGAGGAGGATGAGGTCGAGGCTGAGGTCGCTTAGTCGGAGCTCAGAGAGGCAGAGGTCGAGTTCCAGCTTAGCCGAGAGATGAGGTACTAATGCTTGACCGATTCGATACATTGCAGGCAGAGTTCTTGTACGAGGCATTCTTCGAGTACTGTCACATCGAGTATGGGTGACTACTCCACTTACGATAGTTGCCGGTGTTCAGGATCTAATAGAGGTTCGACACATTAGGGTGGACCCCATCTTTTCACGGCGGATTTGCCCGTCAACCCAGAGCTTGTGAGGTTGTTCTTCAGTAACCTCACATCCATCGTGGAGGCCAGAGGACAGGGCCGTCCTTTCAGGATGATCATTGAGAGCAGGGTGATGGAGACACAGATTCGGTTCTCCACTAGGACACTGGTACACATTCTCCGGGTGCCTCACTATCCACGACAGTGAGTATGGATACCCTCAGGAGCTGAGGTGGACAGCTACATGTTGCCCTATGAGCTTCACGAGATATGTGCCACTCTCTGGAGCAATTTAGAGTGTTACTTTACACGGAACAACGGGTAGATGACATATTCGGCTCGGATTATCGGTCGCATGTTGGACCGAAACATCATGCCGAAGGCTGGACATCATCATAAGGTCACAGTGATGAAGGCCTTAGTCATATACTATATTTACATGGGATTCCATATCGATTTATCCTACATTATCCAGAACGTCGTGATAGATCTGGTGGCACATCCGAGTATGAGGAACCTTTGTTTTGGGAGATTACTAACATTAGTCTTCCAACACTTTGGGGTGAGTCTAGAGGGTGCAAATGTAATCACTGGAGCATTGGGGTATACGATCGGGACGAGGACCATCAGACAGATGTGGCTTACCCAGATTGTGAGATCTCCAGGTCTAGAGGGTGAGGATGATGATGATACTGAGGAGGATGAGGATGAGGTTCCAACAGATGAGGGTGATGTTGGTCCAGATTCTGATGATCAGGCAGAGCATGACACTGAGATGCATGAAGTTGATCCAGAGCATCATGAGATTCCCAGATCATCACATTTTGAGACTGGAGGTCTTTCACACTCAGTTTCAGAGACTTCGGATCTGGGTGCACAGATGAGATCGATGACTTCCATGCTAGAGAGGATGGAGGTCAGACAGGAACAGATGTACAGTGCTATGTAGTCACGGCAGGAGCAGATAGAGTTGAGACAAGGACGGATGGAGTCTCAGCTTACTCAGATTGCAGAAGACTTAGAGCATTCAAAGATTAGAGGAGATCACCTAGATAGATTGTTCTTAGGATTTCCCTTTATGCTTTATCAGATGTAGTTGTTGTAAACTTTTCTTAAAATTTATGAAGTTCACTTTGTTATTGTGTATTTATGCACTTTCTTTTATTGCATTATATGATATTTATTAAATCATAATTATTATGTATTATTCAAATAACCAATTATGCTTCATTAATCAAGTTTCTAGTTCAAGTATTCTATTATTCACTTCTAAGAGTAATTGAGTCATTTTTGGATCTATGACTCAGGAATGTTCTGTTATTATTTTATGTGGTTAGGATTTCCTTGAACTTTGGGCTTTGATACCACTTTATCACATCCACCCAGCCGGTACCCTATCTGGCATACCCAAGTGTGTGATCCACAGCCTCGAAGATCAAGTATCGAGGAAATCATCCTCCCATATAGGCAATAACATAATCATGAACAGATATAATCAATTTGTAAATATTATAAATAAAAGATCCAAATAAGGAAATGAATGACAAGTATAATCGAGTGCGGAAAAATGATACCAGATGTAAACATAAAAAAGGAATAAAGTGAGGCGGAATCTCACTCCACAGTTACAACGGAAATGTAGCACGTAAGTTTAAAAAGAAATACAATTGTTCTCAAAAGAAAGTAAAGAAATGGAAATCAACTAAACTAAGAGTCTTCTACTCTATAGATAACGTCTTCATAAGTATAGACTTCATCAATCCAACTCAGACGTTCCCATTCCACATTAGGTCTAATCGTAGTACGCAACGTGATCGCTCATGGGATCATCAATGTGATCTTCATTGTAGCTAGCACCTGGTGTGTAGTACGCTTCTTCAACTGTTGCTTCTTCATATTGGCCTTCATAGTAATCAGTACCTGTAGAGTAATCTAACACAAGAGGTTGCACAAAAAGGAGTGAGTTCGAATGAACTCAGCAAGGCAAGTTAATTCACAACAACATAAATAACATGATTTCAAAACATAATATGATGCAATGCAATATGAAACAGACAGTGAATGTATGAATCTAACTCTATATATGTTGGTCTTTATAGGCAAACATGCTTTAAGTCATAGCACCATACTTCTTAAGGAAGGTCTCATCACACAACGCCGTTTGGTAGTGGGTCCTCCATCCCTCAGGACAATCCATGGCTGGAGTATAGATTCAATTAACGAGGAGTAAATCCAACTTAATAAATGCTGATCTTGCTTCTTCCAACCAAAAACTCACAATTAGGTGTCGGATGTGACGAATCTGAATCAAGAAATGGAGGGGGAAAAGGCTTGGTTCCATCGATGAACCCTAGAAAAATAGAAGAAGAAAAAATAGGCATGAACTGAGATTGCCACACCAAGTGATTCGACGAAAAAAGCTTCAAAGAGAGCTAATGATGGACATTAGCAAACGAAAGCAAAGGCATGGAATTGGAAGCTTGCACAACAAAAGTGGAATTGGAGGAGTCAGACGCCATGGATCAAACAAAGAAGCTTTGAAGACTAAAAATGAATTTTGCAAAATCAAGAAACCCTAATTCAAAGATCAAGAAAGTAGTTCACAAATCCCAAGAAGCCCAAGGAACAAAGAAAACCAAGAGCCGGATAAGATCACACGACATAAACCAAGAGTCGGATCAGAACCCGCAGATGATACGATATTAAGGAAGACAAATGCAATTGAATAATAGATCGTATGATCTCAAAATAAGATCACATATATACATCATATACAATATGTAGGGACACTAGACAAGGGTGTTGGTCCTAGTCCCTAATACCATACATTTAGGAGGGGGGAAGCAACACCTCTAAGCATGGATAAATGTGTGGTGGAGGAGTGTAATGGGAACATACTTCTCTATGCCAACCGGTAGAGGATCCCAACTCTTGGAGATTTTATGAATGAATCTGGCCAAAATCTAGAATCTATGGATTGCAAATTTGTATTTGTGAAATCTAGCCCTAGCTTTAACCTGAAAACCTTGTTGTTTGTAGGTCCAAAGACCCGGAGTGAAGGAAGAAGGCAACTATGGGCCATCTCAGTAGAAGACATGGTGTTTGACCCAAAACCCATGGAAATTGATGATGGTGTTCCATACTTGGAAACTTTGGTAGTGTTAGAAAAGAAATTGCACCTTGATGAAAGAGAGCTTAGTTTATGGACCTAAAGCCTAGTTGGACATGGTTTGAAGGCATTCCTCTATGCTAAGTGGGTCATATGTTGAGTTGGGAGAAGCCCATTTGATTTGGAAGAGGTTTGGGCCTTGAAGTCCCTGACTAAACCTTGCTTTCAGGCTTGGTGGACTGGGTGGTCGACTAGCCAGGGACAACAAGATCTAGTAAGATCCTCTGATTAGGGTTTGATGCTCTATTTAATAGGACTTCGTGTTTCTTAGCCTCTTTTGTTTCTAAAACCCCTAGAGAACGTGGAGAACTTCTCTCAAAGCCTCCTCTTGGTGTTGTGGAAGATCTACTTGCAAAATTCTCAAGTTCTTCATCTCTTGTTCATCATCAAGGTTAGTAATCTCTTAACTTTCTTTTAATTTACTCTTGTACTGATCTAATCTTGTTACTATGATTATGAAGAATGTATTGCATCCTTGCAAACAACTCTTCTACAATCTCCAAAGTTGAGAATGAATCTCTCTAATTTCTCCTTTGAATCCATGGTGTGTTTTCATTGAAAACCATGTTTTTGATCAAATTAGAAAGTCATGATTTTGATCATTATTGGTGTCTAACCTATGCTAGTTAGCTTTAGATTACTGTTCCTAATGTTCCTTTGAATTTTCGGAGTGTTTTGAATCCCGGAAGATGAGTTTCGAATCAAAATTCAAATTTCAGCTGCGTACTATTCACTTGGTCGATGGTTGGTCGACTGGACCAATCGACCAAGCAGGTTGCCAAGGTTGACAGTAGCTTGTTTCTTTGTTCGATTTGATCCGTTTAACTTCCAATCTCCTAGGGCTTATTCCTAATGATGTATTTATGATTGTTTGCTAACCTTGGACTTGATCTATTTGTTCTCCGGAATTTCTTCGAAGCTAATTATGGTAAGGACAGTTGTTTCCATATTAACCTAGATTTGCATGATATTAGTTTCTAATTTGGGAATTGCATGAGATCACTGATGTTCTTATAGTTTCTTATCATGATATTATTGTTGTAAGTACTCTAATTATAGTAGGACCTTGTTCATGTTTTTCTCTTACTACTTTAATCATGTATGGATACTTATTCTTGTAATTTTACTTATTCAATTGATCATTTTTATATGATATCTTTCTATATGATGGAATATCAGTTGTGTATGTTATGATTGAAATTGGGAATGTGATTGTTTAGGAATGATTTGGGATTGGGGAATGTCCTTTTGATGTTTTTGTCCTTGGACATCAGTAGAAGTGGTATGGGACATTTCCTATAGTGCCCTTTGACTCTCTTCCGGATTATTGGTTGTTATACCTAGGTTTGTCTAGTGGTGTTTGGCTAGGATGTCCCTATTATGTCAAACTCGATTCAGAAGGGTATTGAGACCGAGTAACCCGTGGCAGCAGTGTGGGTTTGTGGGCGCTCAAGACCAGTAATCAACCCGTGAGACAACATGGATCACATTGTGAGGGGCCATTCGTTGGTAGGGTCGCAAGTAGTAGACTTGGGCTCATGGATGCTCAAGACCGGTATCTAATCCGTGAGAGGACATGAGAGCTTCCCGTTTATTATTTGTGGATGACCAATAGGGTTGATGAGTCCATAGTCTGAGTTGGTTGTAGCCATAGGATACACTGACTCTAGTGAGAAGGATACCGGAAAGGATCCTGAGAGGGGATGAATGGAAGTTTCTGACTCTGACTTGATATAACTAAGTAGAAGACTTGCATTTGGCTAGGTTTTACCTTGACATGCGCCGATACTCAGACCAATGGTGATGTTAGAGAGCGATGACTTAAACCCCAGCCAAGGAATGTCCGAAAGGGATGCAGGACCCAATTACCACCGAAGAACCCAAGATACTGAAATGGTTGAGGGAGAATGATTTGAGACCTACCCAGAGGAGTATGATGCTATGACTTAAAGCATATCTGTCAATACACAGAGTTAGATTCATACATGCATTGTTTGTCTCATATCATTTTGCTATCATGTTTACTAAGTTACTGTGGATATAACTTGCTTTGCTGAGTTCTTTTGAACTCACTCCTTTTTGCAAATATCTTTGTTAAACTATCCTGCAGGTACTAATGACTATGAAGCTCAAACCGATGACGCATACTACTCCCAAGTTGGTGGCTACGGTGACTACGAAAGTGAAGAATTCATGGGTGAAGACGTGTTGCGTCAAGATTAGTCGCACTCATGTGCTACTTACTCGTTATTTGGATTCTGAAACTTATACTTTTAGAAGTTGTATTTATAAGTTAGAAGAGACCTTAGTTTAGTTTTGACTACTTCTTCTCTATTCCTTTCATTTTGGGAATTGATTGTAATCTTTCTTTTGATTTTCGATCTACTATTCCGCTGTGATATGTGGAGTGATTTTCCACGACACTCTACATTTGATTATTATATTAGTATCTTTCTTTCAGCGCTCTGATTATATTGTTATTCTCTTCATCTTATCTTGATCTCTTTGATTATGTAATGCTATATTGATTTTGTCTTGTCCATGATTATATTATTGTAAATGTGAGAAGTTGGTTTCCTCGATACTAGATCTTTGGGGCTATGGATCACACACTCGGGTATACCAGATAAGGTATCAGTTTAGTGGATGTGACAGTATTAGCAGATTGTTAGAGATTTTAAGCCTTGTATTTTTGGTTTAATGGGGGTAATGATATAAAAAAAAAAATGCGATTTTGACTCTATGATCTAGCTTCAAAATTGGATTTTGTTTCATTGCGACCAGATTCTGATTCGTGGAATCTTATTGTAAATTGAAAGAAAATTATCCTCTCAATTTCTAGTCTAAAATCGTGACACATGATTAGTTTTCTCTATTCTTCATAATTACTTTTCTAATTGATTTCCTAAATCTAGAGTAATATGTTGTTATTGCTGTGATAGTATAATTGTACTAGAGTTTCTACCCAAAGAAAAGAAATAAAATTATATTAGAGTAACCCTCACTTAGTTGAATTTCATCTTGAAAGCTTTGAAGGAAGGGTCCAACAAACTATGTGGGCACGTCCAGGCATACATTTACTAGCAAGGCTTTGAGTGGGCCAACATATAACGTTTGCCCCATTGGTCTGCTGAAACCTTGGTCTGGACTTGGGCTTTATTCCTGGCCCAATACACAACCTTCATTTCATTTCATTCGTGAACCAGGCATTCACCATTCTCTCCTATGCACACCCTAAGTAGCAATCGCATGATTTGCTTTTGAATGACAAACCATTACAGTAGGGAGATAAATGCATCGGATATATTTGTATTATTGTACTCTGATGGATTCGGATAATATTTTATCGGTTTTTAGATGGATCTAATCGAGTTTGGATAGTAATTTTGTTGATATAAATTTTCGTGAACATGTATGAATTCAATTTAAATACAAATTCTCAGTTGATAATATTTGACATCTTTATCATCTTATTGATGACAGTTAGGATAGCTTTCTTTCTTCTATTTTTCTTAGTATTCGAGTTTAGTATATATTTTTTTTTGGGTTGATTTTTTTTGTAATTATTTTAATAAAAATCTAGGAAAACAATAAAAAAATATATTAAGTTACACATTTAAAAAAAAATAAAAAATCCAATCATTAGGATATCACCTTAGTAAAGACTATGGTATAGAGGAATTCTCCCGATTGAACTACAATTAGACTGGGAAAGAAAAGCATGACTACCTGAAAAAGAAAATGGGATCATGTGAGATCACTCAATCAAGCTCTAGCCACGGCGAAAAAATGGCATTTTTTCGGGTCTCTTCTCGGGCTTCATACTACTCTGTTTTACCTTGTTCGCGAGTTCCATGGCTCTAGCTACTTGCCTCAAATAGATTCAGATTCAGATTCTACTGCACAATTATAAATGTGGATTTGGAAATGAAGTTCCATCATCCATCTGACCATTCTCACTTTTGTCCCTTGGACGTTTACCATATTACCTTTCATTTTAATTTTTTTTTGTACAAAGGGGCTTTATTAAGCCGGGGGATGGGGATATTGATATGCCTCAGCGAGAGTCGAACCCACGACCTCTTCACTAAAAGGTGTTGGTTTCAACCACTAGAACAGCTCTACGTTGGCATTAACCTTCATTTTTAAAGTGGTGAAAATAGGACAATTGGTTGCAAAAACATTTTAAAATTCCATTCTCATCTATTAGCATTGCGAAATCACATTCTACAATATTGCTCTCAAATTAAGGAAAAAATGGTGAAGAGAGAGATAGAAATATAAAGATACACTGTATACATGGAAGGGTATCTTTAGGGACACGAATATGGTGCTGCTGATCAGATGTCAAAGAGGCTACCAGTTGGACAGAACTCTTTGATAATCTTTTCACAGAAATCAGAGGAGATTCTATGGACAGATAAATGTTTCTGGATTTGCCACTAGCTAGTTAGTTTCTTTTCTTAGTTTGGGCCACTGGCCTTTATTTTGTACCAAAATGAATTACAGTTTCTTTGTTTGTTTTGTTTTGTTTTTTTTTTTTTTAAGAAAAAAATTATTTATAATACGGTGAAACTTCTCTTACAGCCTAAACATAGTAAATCAAACAAAAGAAACCAGCAAAGATGTGGGGGTGGGGAAGTGATAGTGAGGAAGACATCTTGGGAAAGAGCACTTTCTTTAGCTAGAGCATCTTCCACCATGTTAGCCTCACGAAGAACATGCCTGAAGAATATAGATTCGAATGAGGCCGAGAGATGTAAGATTAAAGGTTCTTTGCTGAGATGCTAAAGTGAGAACTCTAAATGTATTTCGGGTTTTTCTTAATGTTGAATCTAACTTTGAAGGTGAATTTGATCATGTACCAAGGTTAGAAAGACTAACGGAGCTTCTCTTTGCTATTCAAGTTTTGTAATGACACTTATGGCTATTAAAAATTTGGGTAAAAACCCTGGAGGTGGATATGAGCTCTAGCATGCAACAGTGCTTTATATGATTCATTACAACATGAAAGAATTCATAAAATACAGGGAGAAAGATGGAGAAAGAATAAAGAACAGATAAAGAAAACACCACCAACTTCCACTCTCCTGATGAACTAAATATCCAGCCTTTCTCTTTCCTTAGCAGACTTCATTTGCCTTTTTTTCATTATTACTTTGCATGCATGTCTGCTTACGTATTCAAATACATACATTAATTCTGAAAAATTCTATAAATCCACTGTAATTCAGCAAAGTGTCTCCTAGAAGAAAACTGGATCTGATCTGACTAAGAATCCACCAAACACAAATATTTTAGTTTCAGTGCATGAAACCACTTCAAAAAGCTATACAACACATGGCAGTATTACATGCATATCTGTTTCCTTTTTCTCTACATCTAGAACGTCTGATGGAAGCACCCACTAAGTAGAAAGATTATAGCTGAGCTTGAAAGCTGAGGCATCTTATCTAAACTATTCATGCTGCCCCTACATTGGGAATGGATAAGAATCAGATCATTATAATGGAGACTATTAACAGATCCACAAAGGGTTTAAGGGCTTAAATTAAGGGTGTCAATCAATCTGGAAAAAAAAAATTAAGGGTTCATCATTTGAATTTATATATTATTAAAACTTGGATCTTTGACCAAGTTCAATGTTATCCAAATGAGTAAAGATGCAGATGGACAAATATTAGAAGAAACACCAAAGTTAGCGAATAGATAGAAATAGAAACAAATCAAATAAACACAACATGTCAACGTTCCTAAGATAAGAATTTCAAATCTTATTATAACCTAATAAGAGAATATAGGTTACATACTTATAGACTTCAATCGGATAAATGGAGTTGGGTTGTATTATACAAGGGTATACCCAGATCTTCTACTTCCATCACAGATTTCATGAATTGATTCATTATAGTCGTCAAATAAAGTATATTAGTATAAATCCATCTTCGAAATCGAATACAAAAGTTGAATATATAAGAGAAGAATGAAACCCTTTCCGTTTTTAAGGGATGTAGTGCTCTAATTACATGATTATTCGGAAAAAGAATCCACTTTCTGATAAGCTCAAAACTTTTCCAATACCACCTGCTCTACCTCTCTTGTATGATCTTGTTAGCTTTGGAGGCTTCTTATCTTATCACTTTGACATGTTAACATGTTCTCATACCAAACTCTGAATTCTACCTCTTTACATGCCAGCATTCCTAATTATGATAAGAATGATATCAATTATAAAACTCTTTAATTATGTGCCAAACCCACTTTATATCATAATAATTCCAACTGTGTACTTTTTAGTTAGTCTCAAGCACTATTACAGTTAACATGAAATACATCCATGGATAATTATTGTTTCCATAAGGGTGCAATCCTTATATGCAATTACGTTAATTTTAGGTCTTGCATGGGTAGTATGCAGCGGCTTAGAGGCGGAGCTACATGGAAGCCAAGAGAGGCCATGCCCCCCCCCCCCCCATTATTTAAAAATTTCCTTATTTCTCTCATTCCATGCGTGAAATACGAGTCTGGATTGTCTCCTCCAATTCTATGCTCGCTTAATGGTTGTTGACCACGAATTACAGGAGGACCCTAGGGTTAGGATGATGTGGTTTATTTTTTTTTAAATATATTTTTTATTTGTAGGTCTTATATAATTTGTGGTTGTAATGCCGTGGGTCTGTGCTCCCCGTCAGAAATATCACTATTTGGCACCCCAATATTGAAAATAATTTTTAAATATAAATGTCATTCTCAATGATTATCTTAGAAATACCATTTAAGCCCTATTTTTAAGGAAAGAAAAGTTAAATCCCAATTGTAAAGTAACTTATAATTCCCAAAAATTTTCCTATTTAATCTCTCATCTTTTCATTCTTATTTATTCTCTCTACTTTCTTTTTCTATTTTATCCTCACACACGATTGAGAGAAGAAGAAAAAAGGGCAAACACCACCTTATTCCTTCTTTTTTTAGTTCTTTTGCCGCATCTAATATGCCATGATTTTGTTCGCGAATTGAAGATGGCTGAAGATTTACTCTCTCCTCTTATACTTGAAAAGATGATTGTTTGGATTGATGTAGACTATGGATAAAGGACATAACATTAATTTTATTCATTTTTTTTTCAATTAATGTAGATTTGTACCTTAATAATGATCTATTTTGGTTAAGTTTATGAATGAATTTCTTTTGAGAAGAAAAAAGTACATAAGCAAATTCACTGCCATACAATGCAAGCACCCAATTTAACCATAGAACTGAAGACATAACTTACAAAGCCACTTGATACTCCATAAATAGAAAAAGTTAACAAAGTAACAACCTAAGCATAAAGAACTTACAAAATAGAAAAACCACTTGAATACATAAATTAGATACTCCATGTATTGGTCTCAATAGCAGGACTAAACCCCTCCTCTTCCTCCTCTACCCCTCTAACAAGAACTTGGTGTGAACCAGACAGCTGGATATAGAGAAGCATTCAAAACACTTGGTAAAAAAGGTTCAATGTGGTTATCTTTTAAGTGAAAGACACCAGTACCCTGTGTTGTTTGATCTACCTCTGGTCCTAATGAACCGAAATCTTCATTATATGTGAAATATATACAATTTTCTTTAAATTGTGGATAGTCACGTGTTGACGCAGATGACAAAGTACTCTTACCAATAAATAACATACGATCACTTAACTCCTCCACCTGGATCCATCTCAGATTTTTTAAATCTAATTTAAATATCTTGAATGTGAGACTTCCATAATATCGTTTATCCTTAGCTTGACAACTTCTTGCAACCAACAACAAGTCACCAAAACTTTCTACCAAATAATATGCCTTTCGCTTGTATTTTTTATCAAAGCTTCGATCATATCTTGAACCACGGCTGATATCCAAAGCAGTTGGAGGAGAAATGTTACAGCTCGTTATTTTCGGACGAGGAGCCAACTCCACAAGTCTAAATCACATCGATCAGTAATGGCATACAATTTCCCATTATAAAGAATAATGTCTTTATAACATGATCCCAAAGCAGTCCACCGTTTGTCCAGTGGAGTACAGAAGGCTAATGCAATGTTAGAATAAAGAGCAATTACCACACAATTATCCTTCTTAGCTGCTACTGAAGACATGAAATTCTTATTATCCAAGTCAAAATTATTTGCAGCAAGAGCAGGAGTAGGTAACAATATAACCTTATTAATGAAGTTTTCTTTCTAGAGATAGCAAATAATGTCAACTGCAGCGTTAGTGGGAAGGGTATTTAGCAGCGGAAGTCGAATTACAACTTGGGTTTATGGATTCAGAAGAAAAATTGGTCCCTCCTTATGCACCATTATCAGCCATCCTTTGTTAGAACCAACACATTGAGAGCCATAGAAGATTTTAGGAAATTTTAGCCTCAATATTTTGAGACTCAGCATGAAAAACCTAGGGATATTACCAAAAGATGGATAAAACATTAACCACGGCAACTGAGATCGCTGGTACAATGGCAATATTTTCTTAGAAGTCATTGCTGTTAGATGCCAGGACTTGCAAACCACACTAAAGCGAAGAAAGTTCTCCAAGTTTAATTTGTTTGCAATTGTCACCCTAATATCCTTAAGAAGTTCATCTATGATATTCTTGACGTCACGATCATTAGTGGTATCCTCCAAAAGTCCCAAATTATCTTTAATTATTAAAAGCCAACATACATTTTTTTTATTTTATTTTTTAAATTATCAAACAATTAAAAAAACCCAAAATAGTAGTACATGTTTAATTTTATCAACATACTTTTTTTTTTAATTGCATTTTTAAGTTTACTTGATAGTAGTACTTGTTTTTTCAATTCTTTCATCAAATTAAAAAAAAAAAAAAAAGGGTATGTTGGGCTTTTAATAATTATAGATAATTTGATTTTTAACTATGGTGTTTTGGTTTATAATAATTATTTTAATTGAGGGTAATTTAGTATTTTAATTGTTAGGTATCGGTAATTTAGGGTTTAAAATAAAAAATATTTTTAGCCAAGGGTAGTTTGGGGTTTTAGAAAAACATAAAACGGTAAAAGTTAAATTTAACCGAGAAAGTTAATAGAGGGGAGGTGTTTGATATATTTGCTAGGTAAGAGGCGAGGTAAGTGATATTATCCAACTAAGAGGGGATGTAAGTGCTATTTGTCCAGCTAAGGAGGAGGAAAGTGATATTTACCCAAAAAAAAAAAAAAAAAAAAAAAAAGAAGCTACCCAACAATAATTCAAAAAATATAAAGGATAAAATAGTAATTAAGTTATAATATAGGGGAACAATAGTAATTATCCCTAAAATTATCTCTTGTGTGAGGCCATGGTCTACAAGATTTCAGTTTTTAAATGACCATATTATCATTTATGGAGGTAATATGATTATATATGCAGTCATGTCAATTTTGCTTTGATGTATAACACGCAACTTTAACATGAAACTCTTAGAAAAAAATTGGTTGCATGACTTGCATCCCTTTCAATAATCTCATACCCTCCCTAGTTAGGGTTTGAGTTATAAAATTGGTAATATATCTATTCTACAATTTGATTTCTTTTTTTAATTACCAGCGATCAATGATGCTTTAAATTTTATACCTATCATAACCTTTATATATCTTTATATGCTCAAAATATATATATATATATATATATATATATATATATATATATATATATATATATATATATATATATATATATATATATATATATATATATATATATTTCTATGTGAATGGAGCCCTAATGGATCTAACTAACTTAATATTTAAGTGCATACTACCCCTACATCCTTATACATCCTTCATGGAAACAATTCCATGAAGCATGGTCAGTTAGATTTCAGTTTTTAAATGACCATACGTCCTTATACATCCTTAACATGAAAACCCTATATCTCTCACACTAAGTCTTGTATTCCATCTCTTCTTAGGGATTTGTGGTGTATAAGATACCTAATAAATATATTTGAAGATCCTGAAGTGATTGTTTGAGTTCATGAGACTTGTATCGATTCGAGTTCATGAACCTGTCACCCAACTTATGCAAGATTCTTTCATCCAATGGTTGAAACACGATCAATTATGTATATTTCCTTTTGCCTTTTAGTTTTGTTTGGGTTTCTTTCTTTTGTTTTTTAGTTCCACTATCTTATGTTATCAAACATGCCTTGAATGAACGCGGAAGTGTTGAGCTCTTTGAAAAGGATTTTTGATTTTGGTAGGTATGTAAGTATGCTTGTTTGTTGGGATCATCTTTGGTGGGAGAGTCCAGTTTCTTTAGCTAAGTGCTCTACTTGAGACTTCCACTGTCTGTGGCTGCAGGAATTCCGGAACCAATTTGTTCATTGTTGAGCTTTCTCTCAAGTGGGTTTGGTTGCTTTCTATTATCATCACTTGGGATTGACACTTTCTTGTCCATGTACTTCTTATAAATAAGGATAAACTTCACTCATCTTCCTTTTCAGTTGATTAAATGACGATTACCAGCAAGAAAAGAAAAGAAAAGAAAAAAAAAAAAAAAGTTGATTAAATGACACTTGACCTCTTAGTTAGTTGGATAAGATCATTTATCTCCCCTCTTAACTAGCAAAGTTATAGCCAATGATGGGTTAGTAAAGCGGTTAAAGACTCTACCTCCCACGGGGAGGTCTTGGGTTCGCACCCATTCAGCGGCATTAATTTGAGGATGTAATCGTGGTACGCGCAAGCTGCCCGGATGAACCTCATAAAAAAATGGAATAAAAAAAAGAAGTTAAATTTGGCCAAAAAACTAGCAAAGTTATCAATCAGACCGGGTTCATACCTGGTCCGACCCTCGACCCCAGTCGAGACGGAGAAAACCGAATCGCTCCCGAGCGAACCGGATCCGAAAGATGGCTTGCTGAAGGAGAAAGCTTATTCGGCTACAAGCGTGCCCTAATCTTACTTATGGATTAGGGTAATCACCCTGATGATGGCAGACCCAAACTAGATCACCTTTCCCGTTTCTTCATTCATTAGCTCTCTGCTTCTAGCGAGCCATTTGTGATTAAGTTCATCAACTGACTTAGCCTTCGGAGGTGGACTCCCGACCCCCGCGGTCGGGCCACATCTGACGCTTTCGTTTTGCAGGATATCACGTGGAGATCCAAGGGCTGAGCAGATTTTGGACGCATCATTTGGCGCCGTCTGTGGGAAAGACTTGAAAAGCCATGGTGACTAGATCAGCAGCCGCAACAGCCGCTGAATTCCGGTGTTCAGATACCTGGGGTGAATAATCCAGATATTCCCTAGGAAAGCCAAAATCCTATCGAAGTGGATGATGGCCAGGGAGGACGTAATCCTCCTCCTGATACAATCCAAGATCAATTGGATCAGGTAAAGATTCAACTCTTGGAGGTGAGCCAAGCACTCCGCATGCTCACCAGACGAGTGGTTTTACCACAAGAGCCTGATCAACGCGATTCAGGGAGACGTGCATTGCCACGTGACCAGAGAATGGCTGAAGATCGGAATGTTGATCAGAATTTCCGTGAAGGAGACCGAGGACTTCGGAGGATCGATGATCAACCGAGGCGAGGCGATCGGTTCGACAGACCGCAAGAGAGTACAACTGATTCAAATACAAGGTTGGATATAGGGGTAAGAACTCACTCACCCACTGTCAGAAGAACCGTTCGTGATGATCGCGCAGTTCGTGACGAGAGGAACGCTCGGGAAGGACGGGCTGTTCGTGATGATCGAGTAGCACAGGATGATCGTGTTAATCGAGGTCGTGATCATATTGCTGAAGATCACCCGACCCAGTTGGTCAAGAATTGGCCAACATCAATGAGAAGTTAGGGCGGTTGGCTAAGGGAAGAATAATCGAGGATATTTACTCGGTCATTCGGAAGACTCCTTTCTTTTGCTGAGCCAATTGCGGGATATCGGTTTCCCCATAACTTCCGTTTGCCTACCTTCTCAACATTTGATGGCTCCGGAGATCCAACTGCTCACATCGGCTATTACCAACAGACCATGGCAATTTCGGTAATTCGATGAAATTTTATGCAGGGTTTTTGGTTCATCTCTAACTGGAGCGGCACAAAAGTGGTTTTCTAACCTCCCCTCTGGAAGGATTGTAAACTTTGACGAATTGGCGCGCCAATTCATAGGGCGATTCCATAGTGGGATACAGGTCAAGAAAACGGAAGAAACCTTGTTTACTGTCAAACAAGGAAAGAATGAATCGATCGGAGAGTTTCGAAAAGATTCAACAAAGTGACGATGGAGATAGAAAACTTGGATGAACAAGTAGCCAGAACCGCTCTATTCACAGGACTCACTAACCGGAAACTCCTGGAGTTATTACTACAGGATATACCCACGACTTATGCTTGAGTTGGTACAAAGATGCCGGAGAAGGAGGCTGAAGTCATGGAGATTCTAGATGCGCGCCAAGGAGATAATAAAGTCTCCAATAAGGAACAAAAGGCTCTGAGCGACGAGCGGAAGCCAAAGAAGAATGTTCGTGATCGGGTTGGAAAATCCCAGCCTTGGCACCAAAGATCCCCCGGTAGAAGTGAGTACACTCCATTAAATGCTCCTCGGGCTGATATTTTGAATATCCTCAAAAGAAAAAATATTTTGAAGTGGCCGCCTAAAATTCTTTTGAAACCCGGAGAGTAGCAGGATCGGGAAAAGTATTGCCGATTCCACAAGGACTATGGTCATTATACTAATGACTGTCGTCATCTGAAGGCAGATATTGAGAGATTGATATCTCAGGGACACCTGTCCAGTTTTGTTAGCAGGAGAAGGGAGGAGCCACGTGGGCCACGTGCGGCTGCTCCAAAGAGGGATCGTTCGGTTAGTTCAGAACGATCGAGGGAGGCCCCGAAGTCTAAAAAAGGCAAGGAAGTGATTGAAGCTGCTCCTCGGTCACCGATCCTTACCATCTTCGGGGGACCAGAGCCCGAATCATTCCGGAGTCTGAAAACAAAACCCAAATTTGTTGGAGCCGGAGAGGCGCAGAAGCGAAAGAAGCTGAATGGTGAAGATTCTATCACCTTTAGCGAAGAAGACGAAAGAGACGTTTGTTTACCTCATGATGATGCTATAGTCATCAAGGTAGAGATTGCACGGCGGGAAGTGCATAGAGTTTTGATTGATACGGGTCTGCACTGACCTAATTTCCTACGAAGTGTATCAAAAATTGAAGGTGGATCGGGACTTGATGAAACCTTCATGTACACACCTATATGGCTTTGCAGGGTCATCTGCAGTAGCGGAAGGATCGGTTCAGTTGGATTTATCCATTGGAAGTTTTCCTAAGGAAACAACTGTCCGAATCAATTTTTTGGTGGTTCGAGAACTACCAGCCTATAATATGATTCTCGGGCGACCATCTTTATCCAAGATAGGTGCTATTGTTTCGACAAAACACACTGAAGATAAAATTCCCGATCGATATGGGAATTGGTCAAGTCTCCTCTGACCAGAAGATCTCTCGGCAGTGTTATGTTGCCTATTTAAAAGACAAGGAGGGTCCAAGGAAGGTTACTGCCCTCCCCATAGAAGTTCGAGATGATCGGGAAGAGACAGAGATGCAAAGGCCCGAACCAGTGGAGAAACTGGAGCAAATCCAGCTGTGTACCGAAGATGAGAAAGAGATTACTTATATCGGGTCTGAACAGCTGGAAGAGTTTAAAGATGAGTTGAAGTTATTTCTTCAACAGAATAAAGATGTATTCGCATGGTCTGCTGAGGATATGCCTGGGATCGATCGGGCCATCGCAGAGCACAAACTCTGGATAGACCCTAAGGCAAAACCGGTGATACAGAAAAGATGAAATTTCTCTATTGAAAAGTATGAAGCCGTTCGGAGCGAAGTTGAAAAACTTAAGAATTCTGGTTTTATAGAACCAATCGAGTGCCCAACTTGGTTGGCCAACGTGGTGATGGTGAAAAAGGCGAATGGGAAGTGGAGGATGTGTACAGACTACACAGATCTAAACAAAGCTTGCCCAAAAGATTGCTACCCGTTGCCTCGGATTGACCTCTTGATAGATGCGATTCGGCAGGATATGAAACTTTAAGTTTTATGGATGCCTACTCAGGGTATAATCAGATCCTTATGAATAAGGAGGATGAGAAGTATACGGCTTTCATGACTGATCGTGAGAGCTATTATTACAAGGTCATGCCTTTTGGCCTGAAAAATACAGGAGCAACATATAAGAGGGCCGTCAACAAGATTTTCAAAGAACTGATAGGAAAGAATGTTGAAGCGTATGTTGACGACATGCTAGTGAAAAGCTTTACAAAAGCAAATCATATTGCAGATTTAACTGAGGTTTTCTCAGTATTGAGGAAGCATCAAATGAAGTTAAACCCAGAAAAATGTGCCTTTGGAGTCTCCTCGGGCAAATTTTTGGGTTTCATGGTATCACGAGAGGGAATTGAGGCTAATCCTGCCAAAATACAAGCTCGATTGATATGGAGGCTCCCAAAACCGTTCGGGATGTACAATGTTTGACAGGGAGAGTTGTTGCTTTAAATCGATTTATCTCCAAGTCCGGAGAAAAATGTTTGCCTTTTTTCAAGGCACTTAAAGACCGAAAGGGCGATAAGGAAGCAAAGTGGACTGAAGAGTGCCAGAAAGCTTTCGAGGAATTAAAAGAAGCACTTGGACAACCACCGATCCTGTCTAGGCCAGAGAAGGGGGAAATATTACAGCTATATCTAGCGACATCCCTTTCGGCGGTCAGTGCAGTACTTGTTCGGGAGAAAGATAAGAGATAGTGGCCGATTTACTATGTAAGCCACGTGTTGCTAGATGCGAAGACGAGATATTCGCAGATTGAGAAGCGGTGCTCGGCTCTCATGATGGCCGCCGGGAAGCTAAGGCCATATTTTCGGGCTCATCCAATTGAGGTATTTACAACTTTTCCTCTTAGTAAAGTTCTTAACAAACCTGATTTGTCCGGAAGGATGGTGTCCTGGTCGGTTGAGCTCCAGTGAGTTCCAAGTGAGCTTTAAGCCCGAAGCGCAATCAAGGCTCGGGCATTAGCCGACTTTGTAGTAGAAACTACTGCACCAGTGGAACCCACCATTGAGGATCCCATTATACCAACCACTTGGGAGGTATATGTGGATGGTTCGAGTAATAAAGATGGAGCAGGTGCTGGAATTCTATTAAAAAGTCCAGCAGGATTTATTATTCGATATGCTTTGAGATTCGCATTTGATGCAAGTAATAACAAAGCGGAATATGAGGCCCTGATAGCAGGACTTCGGTTGTCACATCCTCCCAGCCGGTACCCTATCTGGCATACCCGAGAGTGTGATCCACAGCCCGAAGATCAGGTATTGAGTAATCAACCTCCCACATAAACAATAACATAATCATGAACAATAATAATAAAAGTGCGGAAGATAAACCATAGTTCCAATAAGGAAAGAATGAATCATATATAAATCAGAGTACTAGATATAATCAGAGTGTCAAAAACAGATAAGTAAAGTGAGGCAAAATCCCACTCTACAACCAGCGGAAAAGTAGTTCTAAAAGAGAATAAGCAAGACAAAATCTAATCCCAGTAGCAAGTACAATGGGTAACTAAATTGTTCTCCACTTTATAGACAACATCCCTATAAGTATAAATCTCATAAACGGCACAAGGGCGCTTCCACTCAATGGTCGGACTAAGCATCGTACGGAGCATAACCACTCGCGGGATCTTCAGTGTAATTGTTGTAACCGCAATCACCTTCCTGGAGATATGCCTCTTCTCCTTGCGCTTCTTCATAGGGACCGTCATAATATTCGGTACTGCAGAATAGTCTAACAAACATTGTACAATAAAGGAATGAGTTTCAAAGAAACTCAGTAAGGCAGTTAAATCCATAATAACATAAATGGCAGGATTACAAAACAAACATAAATGCAATATGGTATGAGACAAGCAATGAATGAATGAATCTAACTCTATATATGCTGGTCTCTATTGGCAGACATGCTTTAAGTCATAGCACCGTACTTCTTTAGGAAGGTCTCAATCACTCATCATCAGTTGGTAATGGGTCCGGCATCCCTCGGGACATTCCATGGCTGGGGGTATAGGTCACCACTCTCTCACATCACCATTGGTCTAAGTACCGGCGCATGTCAGGGTAAAGCCTAGCCAAATGCAAGTCTTCTACTTAGTTACATCAAGTCAGATCCAGATACGTCCATTCCTCGTCCCTGACGATCCTTTCCGGTATCCTTCACACTAGAGTCCTCATAGTCCCTAACTACGGACTCATCAACCCTATTGATCATCCACATATGGTAAACGGGAAGCTCTCACGTCCTCTCACGGGTTGGTTACCGGTCTTGAGCGCCCATGAATCCCCATTGCTACCATGGGTCGTTCGGTCTCAATACCCCTCCGATTAGGGTCTGACATAACAGGACATCCTAGCCAAACACTACTAGACAATCCTAGATATGTCATCCAACAGTTTAGGAAGGTGTCCATAGGGCATCTCCGGAAACATCCCATAATATTCCCGTAGTAGTCCAAGGACAAAAGTGTCAAAAGGACACTTCTCCTTTCCAAACCATACTTAAGCATACACATGCATCAATTCATATCCTCACATATATGGTAACTTCATATATGGAGAGAAATCAATAATTACAATCACTTTGTATATAATTGATAAGTAAATCATACATGAGTCAATTCAATATGAATAAGTAATGCTACTGATATCAAGATAGTACCACAGTAGTATAACATTATAAGAATCTAATTAAAGAAATAAATTAACAAGATTCAAATATAGAAACTAAGATATGCAATTTATGTTGTTAAAGAAGTAACCATCCTTACCTTTTATAACTCGCAAAGGAATCCTAAGAAATCAAGTAAGATCTTGGCAAACTTGAGAAGAAGGTCCTAAACAAGTGTATACAACATATTAGGAAAGATCCCTAACAGAAAAGATACCAAAACATCCAACACAGACCAATTCTGGAGTTGCTGTACTCATTGGTCGAGTGGACCAGTCGACCAATCAGTCGACCAATGCAGACAGTAGCCTAAAAGAAACAGAGTTTTAAGATAGAAAATCCGAATTTGGTGGTTCAAAAGGGTACTAATCAAGGGGTAAACTACATCAGTAGTATCCTAACATAAAGGGGACCTCAAAACACTAATCCAATCAAGCCATCAAGATCCAAATTAGGAAACAAAAAGTTACCATAATTAGATCAACCATGGATCTTGAAGAATTCAAGATAGAAATCAAAGACAAGAACAATAGGAGAATGGATCATTGCTTCAGGTAAAGGTATCATGAAAAGTATACTTAGATCTTCAAGGAAATAGGCTTAAAAGCATAAATCTAAATAAGGAAACAAAACCTACCATATATGTAACTATCATGATTCATGAAGAAAACATGGTATGGTAGAAGAGGAACAACTAGAGATTGATAGATCATGGATCATGAAAAGAAAACACAGCAATTGACTACTAACATGATCAATATAGAAGATCCAAGGAGATCGGAATTCAAATCAGAAGTTAAACAAAGACTAGATCATGGTTTGATCATGATTCCTTCAAAAGCTTGCAATGATCATGGTTAAGATCATTGTTTTAGCCATTAATCCTTAGGATGATCATGAGAGACAAGTCCAGAGATGTTTGCAACAGAGAATGCAGCATCTCCTCTACTGTCTCAACTCAAAAAGGAAAGAAAAACAGAGATGGAGGAGAAGAAGAGAGTGTAGACATACCTTTGATGCAAAAGGAAGAGTTTTGACGAAGATCCGTCAAGAAAATCACCAAGGATGCAAGGGAGATGACTTGCAGAGGTCTTTGGTTCGTTCCAAAGAGTTTGGAGGCAGCAAATACGAAGTAGACTCGAGATTGGACTTAAATAGAGCAAGCAAGACCTAATTGCCAAAGACAAGCACCCATTGGTCGAGTGGATTGGTCGATTGGTCCAATCGACCAATCAGTCGACCAATGCAGACAGCAATTCCAAAACAGGGAATTGAAGACCCAGATCAAATCCAATCCTAAAGGGGTTTTGCACACATAACAAGTGACTTACCTAATAGGTAGAAATGCCTTCAAACCATGATAGAGAGCACTCCAAGTCCATCAACTAATCCGATCTTCATCAAGATTCAGTTTCCATAAGTAGAACTTCATCATCAGCTCTCATGGATTCAAAGCCAGACACCAAGTCCTCCACTGGGATGGCCCAAAGCTGACTTCTTACTTTACTTCGGGTCACTGGACCTACAAATAACAAGGTTTCCGGGTCAAGGTTAGGGCTGGGTTTTACATCGGTTGTCAAAAGCATTAGCTATTGCAAATGTTACTATTTATAGTGACTCTCAGCTTATAGTCAACCAAGTCCAGGGGGAGTATGGCATTAAAGAACCACGCTTGCAAAAATATCGGGAGATAGTGCAGGCATTTCAAAATCAATTTCGGAATTTGAAGATATCTCAGATTTCGAGGAATGAAAATTCAGTGGCAGATGAGATATCCCGACTAGCCAATGCCAAGGAAAAGAATCTAGACCCTTCGGTCTACATTGAAGAAATAACTTTTCCAAGTTATCATGAGAAAGAAATTTCTTATATTGAAGCAGAACGTTGCTGGATGGATCCAATAATCGAATATCTAAGGGATGACAAATTACCCGAGGATCCAGTAGAGGCAAGGTTGATAAAGATTCGATCAGCTAGATTTGTCATTCAGAATGGGAGACTATACAAAAGATCTTATGCTGGACCCCTTATGAGATGTATAGGCCCCGAAGGAGCAAAATCAGCTTTGGCTGAAGTTCATGAAGGAATTTGTGGAGCTCACATGGGTGGCAGAGCCCTGGCCCACAAAATTCTAAGACTTGGGTTATATTGGCCTAAGATCCAAGAGGCTGCTATGGACTACGTTCGTCGATGTAGTAACTGTCAAATTCATGCTACAATATCGAAGCGTCCGGTGGAAACTATGACTTCAATTCTAAATCCCATTCCCTTTGCAATGTGGGGAATTGATATCATGGGCAAATTCACCAAGGCATCAGGCGGACGGGAATATCTTATAGTAGCAATTGATTACTTCACAAAATGGGTAGAAGCCAGTGCACTGGCGACAATTACTGAGAAAAAAGTGGAGAAATTTGTGCTTGAATCAATCATATATCGCTTTGGGATTCCAAAGATTATTGTCACTGATCATGGTACTCAATTCGACTGTCCACAATTTGAGCAATTCTGTGGAACATATATGATCGAGCATCGTATGTCCTCAGTGGCATACCCCCAAAGCAATGGCCAGGTAGAGGTTACTAACCGAACGCTACTGGAAGGAATAAAGAGAAGATTCGAAGCTGACAAAGCTTCTTGGGTCGAAGAACTACATAATGTACTGTGGGCTTATAGAACTACGGTTCGAACACCTACAGGAGAAACTCCATTCAGGTTGGCATATGGATCCGAAGCATTGGCACATGTGGAGATAATGGCGGGGACATTACGGGATCGTGAGTTCGAGGAAAAAGCAAATGAACAAGGACTGCTTGATAGTCTTGATTTGTTGGACGAAGTTCGGGCAAAGGCAATAGCACGAACTCAACATTATCAAAGAAGGATAGCGTCTCATTATAATACTCGAGTGAAGAATCGTCGGTACTTAGCAGGAGATTTGGTGTTGAGAAACACCTTAGCTTCCGACCCGCGTCACCAAAGAAAATTGGACCCTTCCTGGGAAGGACCTTATATGGTTGTGAAACCGGTCGGTTCAGGAGCTTACAGGCTGAAGAACATAGATTCCCAGAAAGAGTTGGATCGTTCGTGGAATGCTAGGCATCTCAAAAAGTTTTATCCTTGAGGATGATTTCAATTTTGTTCGCGATGTAATCATTTTCAACTCAATCAATGTAATTTTTGGCTTTCAACAAACT
Source organism: Hakea prostrata (assembly GCF_041222555.1). Lineage (NCBI taxonomy): Eukaryota > Viridiplantae > Streptophyta > Magnoliopsida > Proteales > Proteaceae > Hakea > Hakea prostrata. Next base: position 41,086,707 of record NC_142601.1, on the reverse strand, counting down.
ATCTTTTGATAGGGGGGCATCATACACCACATTCAAGAACAAGATCCAACTATAAGGCATCAGATGAAAATTCGTATGGGTCCTTCAACACTTCAACACTTATGGAAATTTTTCGAACTTTCTTAAGTCGGGGCATCGGATGAAAATCCGAGTGAGTTCCTTTTGCAAGGCGTCGGTTTGAAACCCGAGTGAGTTCCTTCGAGACTTATTGAATTTTTGAATTATCCTTAAGTATAAGGCATCGGTTTAAAACCCGAGTGAGTTCCTTCTCAGACTTATTGTATTTCTCCGGAAATCCTTAAGTATAAGGCATCGGTTTAAAACCCGAGTGAGTTCCTTCTCAGACTTATTGTATTTCTCCGGAAATCCTTAAGTATAAGGCATCGGTTTAAAACCCGAGTGAGTTCCTTCTCAGACTTATTGTATTTCTCCGGAAATCCTTAAGTATAAGGCATCGGTTTAAAACCTGAGTGAGTTCCTTCTCGGACTTATTGTATTTCTCCGGAAATCCTTAAGTAAAGGCATTGTTTCGGACAACTAAGACCTAATACAACGGCGATTCAAGTGGCTAGCAAAGTTCAAGATAAAGTAATTTCTTATTTCTTCAAAAGATCGAAAGAAGCCAGTATCAAAACAAGTACAAGAGCTGGATACAATCTCTGATCAAAGAAGAAAGTCATTACAGGTGACTGTTAACAAGTTATACAAGATCGACTCGACTTTGCTAGAACAAACATATGAGTCAACCATTGGTGGGGATACAAGGAAAAGAAGAGAAGAAATGAGGATTACAAAAATATTTCGGTATGCAGAAAATCCTCCGCAATTTCATACTCTTTGTCCAGCTTGTCCAGGAGAAGAATGGTCCTCGACCAAACTCGCATTCAAGTACAAGCTCGTCATAATTGACTTCTTCCAGCGGAGAATAAACAGGAGAATCTTTCGGATATTGCATAATATCCGGATCCGAAGGTGGAGGATCAATCTTATCCTTGGTCCAGTCGGGAGGAGGAATACCCGGTGTCGGTAAATACTTCGGGATGGCAAACAAGACCGTAGGGAGTCGTATCAAAATGAGGATCTTTCCTTAATATTGATTCCCATACTTCGTTCTCACCATCCCGATACGCCCGCAAGTTATAAGCATTCAGCATATCAACAAAAGGCTTACTTGTGTAAATACTTGAAGACGCGAGCTCTGCGAACATCGGTTGGAAGGGATTCGGGCAAAGGAACGACAGCTTGCCTTTCGGGTAACGTTTCGGATCCTTTGGCTCCGACTTTCCAACTGTTCGCTCCGATCGCCGGATCTTCTCCCCGGCATCATCCAAGTCCGACCGAAGACGACCAATCATCGAATTTTTTTCTCCTGCCACCTCCCAAGCTAGATTCCGAAGGCGAGCAATCTCAACATCTTTAGCTTCGAGAGATTTCCCGAAGCCTAGAAACTTCATTGCTCAACCCATCGAGTCTAGTAACCGCTTCCACTTGGTTGTGGAAGTTACCAAGAAGACTCCTGCAAACAACTTCCGAGTTAGCGAGGAGCAGAAAAGTAATTTTTCAAAATCAGAGGATAATGAAGAAAGACTTACATCACTAGTGACTTCGTAAAGACTTCATCTGGGAGTTTGGAAAGAACTGCGCTCTCAGAAGTCATTCGAGCAGTAGTACACCATTCCAACGCTCTGTCAAACTCGTTTGACACTAATTCAGGCGAAGGATGAGAAGGATGAACTACACCAAGCAAAGGATGAGCTTCATCACTTGTCACCCGACGGCGCTTCCTAGTGGCAAAATCCTCCAACTCAGAAGGAGAGGAGGAGGATGCCAAACAAGCACTAGAGTTAGAAATAGGAGCAGCACCTGCTGGGACCACAACTTCATCAGACGCCAACATAGTTGCCTCAGATGCCCGAAGAGTCTCCTTCGGGGGTGCACCAACAGGCTCACTAGCACCATCGGCAACGAAGTGATCAAGATCTTCCTGGGAAAGACGAGCGATCACTTCGGGCAAAGGAGGCGCAGGGACGGCATCAATAGAAGCTGCAGGAATTTGACTTGAAGATTCACCGCCAGCAATCGCCTTATGCTTGGAGGATTCACTAGCTGAAACCACCGCACTGGCCCCAACCACCACCGACGGAACACTTTTCTTGCAAGATTTAGCTCTAATAAAGTTCGGGTTGATCTTGGGAGCCACTATTCAAAACAACAAAAAAACCAGCCGTATCAGTACAGAAATAAACGACAGCAACAATGGGGAAACCCTAGTTTTCTGACTTCCGACAAACCAACAAACTAAACCCCAAGTATAACTACTGTGCAGTTTACTCCGGGGGGAAGTGGGGAAAGAGATGAGTAATCAAAAAACTCACTTGTTCAGAAAAGGATAGAGCTGTCGTTGGAGTACGAGGAATACGGAAGCAGGCCGAAGGACGAAAGGTTGCTTTGGCACTTTAGCAAATCTATCTTGCAGAAGTCAGGATAGATGGAGAGTACCCACGAAGGCTTTAAATAGCCTAAGGTATAAGACGACGGTTGAAGGCTAAGAACAACCGACGACCCAGATCGAAATGACGCTTCGAAATCCGCAAAAAGCAAGATCAACGGTCGAAGGGATGCCACATGGAAACATGTGGAAGCGAGCACCTGATGCAGAGATACCTCCAATCGTCGCACCGCCATTAAAATAATGGATGTATTTCCGATTCATTGGAAACAGTGAATGGCATACAAAAGCAGGAAAACGTTTGAACTTCGCAGAAGGGAAACGTGCGGACTTTGCAATAAATGAAGTAGTGGGGAAGATTAACGCATCTTCCCGAAACGCATCTTCACAATATTTCTACAAGATTATTATTCGGCGAGGAATGAAAAGTTAAGTGATAAGTTTTATCATTAATACTTTGATATTCAAGGCAAGATTTCGGCAGGAGACGGGAAAATTTTGAGGCCAACATGAAAAAAGAAATGTCTATTCATTAAATTGAGGGTAAATCTTTACAAAAGAACAACTCCCTAAGCCTTTTCTTCATTGTTGCCCGAGGGACCCTGGTCGGGAGGACTTTTCTCAGGACCATGAGAAGAGCCTTCCTCAAGAGTGGCATCGGCTGAATCCTCTAAAGCAACAACTTGAGACTCGACTTGTGATTTCTCCTCTGGAAGAGCTGGCTCGTCATTCAGATATGCCTCATATTGAGGGTCAGCTGGAAAATGATCATCTTCTCCCTGAGCCCAGTCCGGGAGATCCATACCAACTTTCCCGAAGACCTCTTGGTGGCATACCTCACGAAAAGGAGCAGTGTCAAAGTCAGGGATCGTTCCAAGGATCTGCTCCCAAACGTCGTTACGCCCCATGCGATAAGCTTGAATGTTGTAGAAACCTAGCAACTCGGAGAAAGGTACGCTGTTCAGGTATTTCCGAATGCACTCCTTCCGAAGCTCTGGCTTTATATGCTCAGGCTTGCTAGGGATCGCCAACTTCAGATGTTCTTCGAGTTCCCTACTTTTGATTTCAAGGCTGTCACCAAACAACGTGGCAGCTGCCTTTTGCTTCCTGGCCTCGCGCTCGGCAGCAGAGACACGAATTTTCGAAGCTTCAAGGGCTTCCTTGAGGGAGATCACTTCTTCCTCATGCTTTTTTTGCAGCTCCACGGTAGCTGCAGTCAGCTGGTCTATTTCAGAATTGGCCTTGGCCAATTTCTCTTCACAAGTTTGCAGCAAGGAGCTGGTGCGACCAACCCGGCTCAATGCTTCCATGTGTTGATAAAAGCTCAACACAGCATTCCTGGGAAGACGGAAGATATCAGAAGAAGTCATAAGAAATTATGAAAACGTAAGTAATCAAGAAGACCGGTACCTTGTAGATTGACTAACAAGGGAGGTGTCATCCAGGGCTTCGAACTCCTGGCGATCAGAAGGAGCAAGACTAAGGGAGCTCCATTCTGCAGCTTTCTCAGGATCCCGAGTGACCCTGTCGGTCATCTTCAGGGTCCACTGGGGGATGAAGACCTCCTCACCATCCATCGAAGCTTTGGATTTTTTATTTGAGGGAGCATCAATTGTGTCATGCTTCCTCTTGGTTCGGGCGGAGGAAGAGACATTAGCCCTCTCCACCATTGGTTTCTTCCCTTTACCCGAAGCATCAGCTACAGGCCTGATATTCCTGATACCCCTATAAGAGGGGTCGGGAGAGGGAAGAGAAGCCTCTTGATCTACGGTCAAGACCCTGGGCGATCGTTGCTCGGCTGTCACAACGGCCCTAGCGGCCTTCACCCATAGGCTTTCAGGGTTCGTTCTGGGAGGCACTGCAAAGAAGAAGGAAAAGAATCAGAATTCAAAACATATCACTTCAGTCAAATCAAAGGATGATGGTTAGAAGCTCACAATGAGCCAAGCCCCAGTACTGAAGGATGGAGTTATACTCCACTTCATATCCATGTATCTCTTGATACCACGGAATGGATTTGATCTTCCTGATGGCCGCCTCGTCTTCTCTGGATAAGGGAAGGCCCCGGTTACTCTCGGACGAAGAAGTAAACCTCCTCCAGGTGGTTGGGAAGTTAAGATCTGATGGAGGCGCTCGACAGAAAAAGTATCGTTCGCGCCATCTTTTGTGGTTAGAAGGGCAAGTTCCTTTGACAAGGATGCTGCCCCTCCAATCAAGTTCAGCCTTATTGCGTTTGGAAAGAAAGACCCATCCGGGAGGATGGGAGATAGAAAGAACATGAAAATGTACAAAAAGAGAAAGAGATGGCGTAATGCCAAGATCAAAACACAAACCCAAGAAGCCAACTATGAGACGCCAGCTATTGGGGAGGAGCATTCCGGGACAAATGTTCCAGTGATTCAAAATTGCGGAGAACAAAGGATTAAAAAAGGGAAAGCGAACCCCGCTTTCCAGTGCATCTATATACAGAGAAAATTCACCCGAAAGGGATGAATCAACCCTCTCATCAGGATGGGGAGCCCTAACCTAATATGAGGAAGGAAGATCAAAATCTTGGATAGCTGAAAGAAGGGTTTCTCCATTGTAAATGGAAGGAACAGAGCCAGGTCCACCATTGGACCCGGAGGTTTGAGGCTGCCTAGAAGACTCGACAATCTTGGAAGATCCAGACTCGAGAAGGACAGGAGAAGTTTCGGTTTTTCTTTCAAAACCTTTTTGAGAAACTTCAGCGAACTCTTGCCAGAGGACGGTTAGGGTTTTGTTATCACTATCCGACTGTTCGGGGAGCAGGAGAAGCAAAAGCATCATCGCTATCACCAACATGGGGTACTAAAGAAGCCCTATCGTCCGCCATTACTCGTTTTCATAAACTACAAAAGGAAAAAGACCAGTAAACTTACCGATTCGGTGAGACGGAAGCTTGAGAGCAGGAAGGCGCGAAGCAGACAACAAAGGTTCAAATTCCAGACAGGAAGAATGAAACCTACGAAGACAACGAACCGCTTTTAAAACTCCCGAGCGAGTGTTCGGGAATCTGAACGATCGAGATTGATTCAAAATCAACGATCAAGATTGAAAGACGTTTTGAAAGTTTGAACTCACGAATCCGAAATAGGAGTTCGGAAACCGTCGCTTGGATGACGTGAGCCACGACAGATCAATTGCAACGAGATATGTGGCCTTACACTCACAACGCTCGAGGAAAAGTGACCACCGCACTAAATGTGATATGACATTTAATGAAGCACGCAGAGATCATCACCTGACGACGAACCCAGTTAAAAACCAAGCCCTCGGGATCGACCGAACGCTTGGTCTAGGGGGCTCGTGATATGGAGAGTTTATGATCAGACCAGGTTCATACCTGGTCCGACCCTCGACCCCGGTCGAGACGGAGAAAACCGAATAGCTCCCGAGCGAACCGGATCCGGAAGATGGCTTGCTGAAGAAGAAAGCTTATTCGGCTACAAGCGTGCCCTAATCTTACTTATGGATTAGGGTAATCACCCTGATGATGGCAGACTCAAACTGACGGCTGTGGATAATCATTATCAAAGGGATAACTATCGTATAACCTAACGGTTATCTCAGGAGTCCTCTACTAGCCCAAACTAGTAGAAGTCTATCGCTCAACGGATCTCACTGATAAGATCCAACGACTACCCGAAGAAGGCTCAAGTGCATCCAACGAAGGAGATTCGAAGGTACACTCTATATAAACCTCACTACCATACAAGGTGAGGGACGGATCAATCGATCAATAAGAATACTATCTGAGACTCAGGTTCAGATACATACTGATAGACCTAAACTATCAGCGTTCTGCTATCTAGATCACCTTTCCCGTTTCTTCATTCATTAGCTCTGTGCTTCTAGCAGAGCCGTTTGTGATTAAGTTCATCAATTGACTTAGCCTTCGGAGGTGGACTCCCGACCCCAGCGGTCGGGCCACATCTAACGCTTTCGTTTTGCAGGACATCACGTGGAGATCCAAGGGCTGAGCAGATTTTGGACGCATCACTATCAAATACTTTTTAAAAACCCTAAATTATCCTTAATTGAAAATATGTTTTAATCTAAACTCTAAATTACCTTTAATTGCATTAGTGATTAAAATTTTAAATTATCTTCAGTTGATATTATTGTTAAAACTTAAAATATCCTTAATTATTTGAATAGTTTAAATCCTAAATTACCCTCAATTAGTTTTATTATTAAAATTTCAAAATTCTCCTATGTTCAAATAAAATTTAACCGTCTGTTTTTAGGTTTCCATTTCTTCCTCCTCCTAATGAAAGAAATGCATATAAATTAAAAGACATAGGGGGTATTTGTGGGTCTTGGAATAAAACTAATTAAGGGTAATTTAATGTTTTAATTACTAAGGTAATTAAGGGTATTTTGAAATTTTAATAATAATATTACTTGAGGGTAATTTGAAATTTAAACTAAAATATCTTTTAATTTAAAGGTAATTTGAGATTTTTTAGAAAAATATTTGACGGTAAGGTTAGAACTTAATGGAAAAAGCTTATAGAAAAGAAGCGTTTGATAACTTTGCTAAATAAGAGGGAAGGTAAGTGATATTATCTAATTCAGAGGGGTCTAAGTGTCATTTGGTCAACTAAGAGGGGAAGTAAGTGATATTTACTCTATAAATAACTATGGGGTTGTAAAGTTTTTTATACATGCATGTGTATTTTGGTCATTTGGTCATCATGGTCATTCGGCCACGTCCCTTATCTTGGATTCATGAATGTTTAGAGCACTCGCCTATAAGTTCTCATTAGTGGCGGCCAAATCACATACATCCACTTAGGTTAGTCTCTGATGTGCACCACAACTAACACACCCCCACATTCCTTGGGATTAGACTAATTAAGAGCTTCGCTCAACCTTACCCTTGTGGTCGTACTATTACCTTCATCTACACCCTATAATGGAATAATTATAAATAGCAGTATTGAACCGGTCCTCCCATGGCTTCGTTTGTACCCCTTGAACCTAATTCAGGTATTTAGCCTCTTCACATAGGTAGGGTATCCATCATGTGACCCGAGGATTAGGCATTAACCACATTCCTGTAGATGCAATACACAAGTTTTTGACAGACATAGCCTTTGTGAACATGTTAGCTTGATTCTTTCTGACTTCATATAATCGATAGTTATCATTCATTCATCTATGTAATGTCGCACAAGATTGTGTCTGAGGCGTATGTGCCTCCTTTTACCATTGTACACTTTATTCTTGGCTAAGTGAATAGCCGCTTGGTTATCACAATGTAGTGATACCGATGGCGTCGGTTTTTCCCACAATGGTATATCCGCCATTCAATTTCTAAGCCATTCGGCTTCTGTTCCTGCCTTCTCTAAGGCTATGAACTCAGCTTCCATGGTAGAGCCTGTTCCACATGATTGCTTTGTGGACTTCCAAGAGATTGCACCACCTGCTAGTGTAAACACATACCCACTAGTGGCTAAGGATTCGTTTATATCCGAAATCCAATTAGCATCGCAATACCCTTCTAGAACTGTTGGTTTACCACTATAGTGTAAACTATAGTCTATAGTACCTTTTAGGTACCTTAATAATCTATCAATTGCACTCCAATGCTCTTTACTTGGATTTTGAGTGTGTTGACTCAACTTTCCTACCGCAAGAGCAATATCTGAACGTGTACAATTCATAAGATATGAAACTGAACCAATGATTTGTGCATACCTTTTCTGGTTCACTGGTTCACCCAAGTTCCTTTTCAAATGACATCCCACCTCAAAAGGTGTTTTGACCGTTGAAAGTTCATGGTAGCCATACTTTTTAAGTATGTTTTCCACATAACGAGCTTGAGATAGTGAAATACAATTCCCTTGCTTGATGATCTTGATCCAAGAATCATATCAGCTTCCCCTAAGTCTTTTGTGTCAAAATTAGACATCAAAATATGCTTAGTTTGATTCACTATTGCCAAGCTCGTCCCCATTATCAACATATCATCTACGTATAATAGAATAAATACGCATTTACCACCGTGAAACTTGCTATATAAACACCTTTCGGCATTGTTGACAATAAAGCCATTTGAAATTAGACTTGTCTAACTTTTCATGCCATTGCTTAGGCGCTTGCTTCAATCCATATAAGGATTTTCGAAGCTTGCAAACTTTTTGCTCTTGTCCTTTTACAATACAACCTTCTGGTTATTTTATGTAAATTTCCTCTTCTAAATCACCATTTAGAAAAGCAGTTTTTACATCCATTTGATGGATGACCAAGTTATGTATTGACGCTATTGCCAACATAACCCTTATAGAGGCAATTCTCGACACAGGGGCAAATGTGTCAAATAATCAATGTTTGGTTTTTGTCTAAATCCCTTGACAACAAGTCTAGCCTTGGAACGATCAAGGGACCCATCACTTTTTAACTTCTTTCGAAATATCCACTTGGTCTCCAAATTTTTAGAGCCAATTGGTAAATTTACCAATTCCCAAGTATTATTCGCCAAGATTGAATCAAGTTCATTCTTGATTGCCTCCTTCCAAAAGATGGCATCTAGTGATGTGATAGCCTCTTTATAATTAAGAGGATCCTTATCTACCAAGTAAACAAGCCACTCATCATCCTTATATTTGGGTCTTTTGAGTCGTTTGCTTGTTCTTGATTGATTTCCATCATTAATACCCAATTGATTGATATTCTCTTCAATTTGATCCAATTCCCCATTGATCAATTGGCTCTCCTTACTTATAGATAAGGCGGAATTAAAGGGGAATATACTTTCAAAAAACTCAACATCCCTTGATTCTATGATGCTATTTGGTTCAATAACATCATCCATGGATTTAATTACCATGAATCAGTATGCCGTGCTATTTATCGCATACCCCAAGAACACACAATCACATGTTTTGGGACCCAGTTTCCTTTTCTTGGAATCCGGTAATAACACCTTGGCCAAACAGTCCCAAACACGTAAATATTTTATACTTGGTTTTCTACCAAACCATTTTTCAAATGGAACCATACCGGTCTTGTTATGTGGGATTCTATTTAATAGATAACATGAAGTCAACATGGCTTCCCCCCACATATCAAGTGGTACATTAGAACCCAACAACATGGAGTTCATCATCTCTTTAAGAGATCTATTTTTCCTTTCCGCTACCCCATTTGATTCCGGTTGGTAAGGAGCGGTCGTTTCATGGATAATTCCATTATCCTCACAAAACTTATCAAGATTAAAATACTCAGTCGCTCTATCGGTTCTAAGTCTTTTAATCTTCTTGCCAAGTTGATTTTTAACTTCCATTTTGTAAGATATAAATGCCTTTCCGACCTCATCCTTTGATTTGAGCAAATAAATCATGGTATATCTAGAATAATCATCTATGAAGGTGATAACATAATTGTTTCCTCCCCTTGACTCATATGACTTATAGTCACTTAAGTCACTATGGATCAATTCCAAGAGATCACTCTTTCTATCCATAGTCTTGTGAGGCATTTTGGTTAACTTAGCCTCCACACAAGTTTTACACTTGTCCTTGGGAGATTCCACCTTATCGGTGATCATCCCTAACTTGCATAGTTTGGTGATATATTTTACACTACTATGACCTAATCTACCATGCCACAAATCAAAAGAATTAGACGAAACAACAAAGTAAGCAAAAGAGGTACTAGCCTTTTCAATTACAACATTGGAAATACTAAGTACAAACAATCCCTCACTAAGATATCCCTTTCCCACAAATACATTGTTTTTTGTGATAATTGCCTTATCACTTTCAAAAGCCAACTTCATTCCTACTTTATTAAGCAAAGGAATTGAAATTAAATTTCGCCTAATATCCGGCACATGAAGGACATTGGTGAGAACAATAGTCTTCCCTGAAGTGAGTTTCAAAGTCACCTTACATTTTCCCATAACATGGGGCACTTTGGGAGTTTCCCAAAAATACATTTTCATCATTTGAGCCCGTGGAATAAGAGGCAAAAATCTTGAGATCACCACAGATGTGTCTTGTAGCACCGCTATCCAACACCCAATCCTTTGGTTTTTCAACCAAGTTGGCTTCTGTGATTATAGCTACAAACACATCATCTTCAACTAGGTTCACCTTTTTAGTTTTTTTCTTCTTGAACCTACAATCTTTTTTGAAATGGCCAACCTTTCCACAAACAAAACAAGCCAATTTATTCTTCTTAGAAGACTCATTATAGTCTTGATGACTTTTCCTCTTCTTGTTTTGCTTATTGGTTTCCACCAAATTCGCTTTTAGGCGATTTTCTCCAAGGTCTTTTTCACCTTTGTCTTTGAACCGGTTCCTTTCTTCAATCTTGATCCTTACAACCAACTGGTCTAAGGTCAATCCTGTCTTCTTATGTTTCATAGACAGCTTGAAAGCATTCCATGAAGGTGGAAGTTTCTCAATCAAGGCACCGGTTACAAATTCTTCAAGTAAGACCATTTTCTCTTTTGCTAGCTTCCCAACCACAATTTGAAATAAATCAATTTGGGTTGATATTGTGTCACTATCTTTCATAGTAAAATTTAGAAAGCTAGCCACCAAGTATTTCTTTGAACCAGCATCTTCAAGAGAATACTTTTTAACCAAAGCATCCCAAATCGAATAAACATATTCTAATGAACTATACACATGGTATAAGTCATTAGATAATGCATTCAGAATTCGATTCTTGCATTGGTAGTCCGCTTGAATCCAAGCCACCCTTTTGCCCTCCTTAATAGGATCATTACTTTTTTCTGGCATGGGTTCCGTCAAGGCAAATGCCACCCTAATTTGGGCTAAGGCAAACAACAACATTTGCCTCCACCTTTTGAAGTTTTGACCTCCAAACTGTTTGAGTTTGTCGAACTCAGTGACAATCCTCATCTTACCCAAATCTGGGATAAGATCTGTCATTGTTGGAATTACATTAGTGGGGATTGAATCATGAGTAGCAAGGAATGGATATTTCCTACCATCTATGGCAACGAATGTGTCGTCACCTTGTTTGTTGACATTGCCTTCAACGGTATTGTTTGAAGGATCTCCTTAGGTGTTAATTCCATCAACAACCTCAATGTTGTTGTCTCCGTCTTTGTTGAAGTCACCATCTCCAAGACTTGCCATTGGATCTTCCAGATCAATTACCTTAAACTTGTTGGTAATTGTATTACAAATTCTTCAAAACACACAAAAATGAAATTGTAATACAATTGAGAGATGAAGATCTTTAGCAAATCCGAAGAGCTTGAAGTTGCAACCGAACGAACCACCGATTGATGAGGTTGAGTCACACCTTGATGCTGTCTTTAAGGTAATTGATGCACCCTACTACCAAGGGTTCTTCGCACCACCACCTCCAAGATAAAGCAACCTCCAACTAGAAGATGAGGTAGTTCTTCTAGTCCCTTCAAGGAGCCAAAAGCTAGAGCACAACACTTAGACAACTCAAGAAAGAAATGAACTTTGTAAAACAAATGATGTGAGTGAAGAGTGTCTCAATTGCACACAATATGCAAGGAAGGGTTGGGTTTATATAGGCCCAAACCACACCTCCTCACAAGGGGAGAATCAATTCTCCACTAATGGAGAATCAATGGCTTGTCCCTCCTCCACTAATGTGAACAAACCCCCTTGACCTAACCTCCCCACTACTTGGGGAAGTAACTCTCATATTCACTTCTTTGAAATGAATAGGATTTAACCCATTCAAAGACCTTAACCCCCACTCATAGTAATGGCCATGAATGATCATGAAGTTGAAATGAGAAATGAATGTCAAGAGTTAGAATTTCAAAACCTTTAAGACCCATGACCAATGTCATGAAGAGTCTCATAACCAAGGTCATGAAGTGCCTCCTTTACACATGGTGCCTCATTACCACCCTTACCTCATGGGTCCCACACACAAACAAAACAATTAAATAAAAGAAATGCAAAGACCAATTTTGAAACTTAATATATAGATAATATAGATTTTAATAAGAAACCTAACATATATGCATACACATATATCTCACGTTGGGTTTGATAGGTTGTTTGGCTATTCTTGTACTTTTATTAAATTGAAAAAGGTTATACTCGGTGCTAATATTGGGTTTAACAAAATTTGAGAAGGGATTAAATGTACTCTTTCATTCTTTCCTTTTCTTTTCATTTTTTTTTTCTTTTCTTTTTTTTTTTTTAATTCAAAGAAAAGTTCATTGAAGAGATAGGCAAGAAAAGCACGAGGCTACCATACAAATATCATGGTGCTACGGAGTGGAGTGTGGCCAAACAGTTTGACTTGCCAAAGACAGTCTTTCGGACTAGAGTTTGAGCTACATTGTTCACTATCCTAAACACATGGATGAAGGATACATTTGGGAATTCCAATAAGAGTTTTCGTACATCCGCCACAATATGGGATACCTCTACTAACATAGGAGAGGACCCATACACAATATGGGTTATCTCTATGTAAATGTAGAATCAAATTGTTTAAGTTTTGTGAAGAATGGATCAAATGTACATAGATTTGACCACATTTTCAGGACAAAAACCTATAACCAAGCATTCATCAAGTAATCGAGCACTTGATCAAAGTGTCAAGCACAACCTTGATCAAGTACAAGAATAAAATTATGAAATGAAAAATATGTTTTGTATATCAAAATAAAAAGTTGTTAGAAAATAATAGTGAACAAGTGAGAAAAGAGGGGGAAAATGATTTTGATAAAAGAATGTGTTAATGACTAAAATAGTCATTCTATATATTCCGGTCCGAGTCTAGGGTTGCACGATCCGACCAGGTTCGTTACCTAATAAGGTTTGACCAGGCGGTTCATGGTAGGATCGACCATAACAACAAGCACACTTACCTAACAAGTTGAGGGAGCCTGTCAAAGGTAGCCTCCTACCATCCATCAACTGGATGAAAGAGTAAGCTAGGTAAAGAACTCTTTATATAGTTACTTTCCTAAAACAACTCATCTTAGAGTCACATTCCGAACATAACTCTATTATCATACATTATATAAACACCTCAGGTAAACACGATGGGGTAAACATTCATATTCTTAGAGATCAATTATTTGTATTCTCTACTGAGTAGTTGAGATCTTATTATTGGTACTGACTTGCTCGTCGGAGACGTACCTCAACCCCCCAAGGTCGAGCACGTATTTTGCAGGTTCGTGACAGGGAAGGACGAGCGAGATTCCGTATCAACAGAATGTGTATTAGTTATTTAACCCTTATCTTAACTATAAAATTTAAAGTAAACATTCACATAAATGAAGAGAATGAAATTCTCACCATCCATAATAAACAAAAAGTCTATTATGAATTTTAGAGATTTTAATAATAGACACCAAATAATTTAGAATAATGAAAATTTCTCATAATTTAGAATGATAATTGATACCAAAAAAAGCCTAAACTATTTGGAAGTCTTGTTTTGTTGTTTTGAGCATTTTTGAGTACAAGAGGACTTTTGTACTTTTCTTTGAAATAGAGTTTTCAGCTCTATCTACATATAGTCTCACAATATCTTGAGGAGGAGGATAGAAAGAACAATAAAATTATTCATAATGAGTTAACAATCTCTATTTGGCCGTGGGCAAAGCTTTCAGATATACCGTGTAAATCTTGTCTTGTTCGTGCAATTTATACAACTTTACTAACAATAATCATGTATTCATGTGTCTTTGAAATAAAATATACTAACGAAAATAATTATTTAGAGCTCAAAGACGATATACAAAATCTGTTGGCTCTTTCCTAGCTGTACTCTTTTGTTTTTTGTTTTTTGTTTTTTTTTTTTTTTTTTTTTTTTGTATTTTTGGGTAAAAAAAATCCTTTTAAATTTAGGAAAACAAAAACAGTTCATGTGGAAAATATTAGTTTATGTTGTATATGAATAAACCAAATGATTGATCCTATCCTAAGAAATAAAATATTATAACGATATGATGCACAAGAGAGATCTCTACGCATACGGTACCCATGGGTCAACCCCAAGGGGTGGCTCAGTTGGCAAAGCCCAACACTTCTACGTAGGAAGTCAGAGTTCGAATCCCCTCGGGGCCAGCGGCGAAGCCCCGTCTATATTAATTATATAAAAAGCGCCTTGAGGATGTAGTCGTGGTGCGCGCAAGCTGGCCGGATGAACCTCATTTCAAAAAAAAAAAAAAATCCATTGGGTACAGTCGTTCGTTGGGGATAGCATTTCAAAAAAATCTTAATTTGAGTCAATGCAGGGTTGGTAGAGTGGTAAGGTCCATACTTCTCAATGTAGAGGTCATGGGCATTCCCCCTGAGAATGTAATCAAGGTGCACGCAAGCTGGCTCGGATGAACCTTATATACCAAAAAATAATAATTTAATTTGTTAAATTTAGTATAAAATGATGGATAAATTACTTAAATACCCTTAATTTGATAAATCATTCAAAGATTAAAATTGAAATTGAAATTACGTAAATGCCCTTTTGGACAGAGAATTACAAAAATACAATAACTTCTCTCTCCAACGATTTTGAAATTATAGTTTGTCTACCCCTATTCTAGGGATGGCCTTCCATCTCCCTTGAAAGAAAACCCAGATGTTCTTTTTGCCATTCTCTGGCACTCTATCAACCGTTTGATTGTACGTTTTTTTTTTTGTATATGATGTTCATCCGGGCAGCTTATGCGCACCACGATTACATCCTCAAGGGAGCTTTTATATAATTAATGCCGTCGAATGGGTGCGAATCCAAGACCTCCCCTAGGGAGATTGGGCCTTTAACTGCTTTACTAACCCATCATTGACAACACATATGATGAATCAACACATGCTCCACATATTGACAGGATGCCGGTATCTTACACCAAATGTCTGTAATATAACAGATTTCTTCAAGAACTAGGAAATTCCATCTGCTTTTGCTTCGTCCTCCTTCAGAATCCAAGGCATATCACTTCTGATTTACTAAATGTAATTCGTAATTATTATCTTTTGAACCCAAAAGAAAATAAAAATAAATAAATAAATAAATTTGGTGAGAAATCTTAAATCTTTTCGATTCATTTAGACAATTTATTACTTTAATGACTTAAATAAAAGTAAGGAAGTAATTCTGTAACTTATTTTAACAATAAATTTAACTGTAGATAACTTATAATTATGCATGTAGGTGCCATATAATTTTGAAGCTAATAGTGGATGGTCATTAATTTCGCCCTAAAAATAGTGGGTGTCATGTAATTTTTTTTAAATTTTTTTTTTTTTTAATTTGAATCTTCTTAAGGCTAGGGACAAAGCTCCGTTATATATTTAAATAATTATAAAACTATTCTACAGAAGGATTAGTGGAAGTATGCATAAATTAATCTCAACAAACACCCCATTGTAAATTATGACCTCAAAACTCAATATCTATTAAAAACATATAAAGTGCAACCTTAATTTCTTGTCACTATCAAATAATTGGTTTTAGATACCAATATGATATAGCAAAAGGGGTTTAATATCTTACCTAATTTCGAAGCAAGAAATGGGGAGGTTGATGAGTCATCCAATTAGACGTGACACCTAATGAGAGTGAGGGAGTGTGACATCCATATATGATATGTAACAAAATGTTGAGATTTATTTACACAATGATATCGTGTCATGTTCATCGACCTTTTCCCAAACCAAAACGAAAAAATTTCCTTAGACTAGATAGAGACGATTAGCTGTCATAATTGAAATTTTGGAGTAGTAAATCTAAATCATGTCAATAATTTTGGATTTGATAATAATATATATGGTATAGATATTAATAATATATAATACTAATATGATACTTATTGAATGCATGTTTTATATATCATTCAACTAAAAAAATTGATTAATTTATCACGAAAATATTTAACATTTGAGGCCTCTAAAATGCGTTTAACAACAAAAAAAAATCTTTAAATTCTATTAAGTGTAATATAATAATCAAATTCTTAACATAATAATATACCTTAGAAAATGGTCATAAAGCACACCAATGAATTAATAAATTAGAAATCATACTATCATGCATAAAAACTAATGGAATAAGAACAAAAATAGGATAGGTAGAGTACTATTTTGGTCATTAAATAATTTGAGGAATATTTTGGTTACTTTAAGTCTGAAATTTGAAAAAACTTAATTGTGGAAAACGGTGTTAGTTGCTTTGGGACCTAGACATAACTTACTGCACTAAGGAAAACTCAACATTAGTTTATGGTCTACTAATGGAATTCCACATAAAAAAAAACTTTCATTTTTGCATTTTTTTTTTTTAGGTAACCATTTTTGCATTCACATCTATAAATATATTTGCTACTGTAATTACTACAACAATAAGTGTTTTATATGTTTCTAAAATATGTGTATATTTTATATTACTATCATGGAAAAATGATAACTGCGATTAGAAGATATTTGTAGCTGCAATTAAGAAATCATAAAGAATTATGTGCAACTGTATAAGGGTCTTGAACTAGTGCCCTAAACTAATTTGGAAACTATACATCTAAACATTGATGCTTGTGAGATTTTCTCTAGGAGGAGGGAATGAACAATAATTTCATGGACTAAAATTATGAAATCCAATGGAATTCAGTCTGATGGAGAGTGACACGTCTACATCAATTGATCCTTACGTGTCATCATTGTGGTTGCCTCTATATTTTACTTCCTCCATTCCCACGTATTTCTTTTTTGCTTTAAATATTGGGCCCTTGGCTGACACTTGATTGTCTTGTTTTTTTTTTTTTTTTTCTTCAGAAAATGAAAACTGTTATTTATTTAAAAGAAAATCATGGGGAACTTTCAACGGAGAGAATCAAACAGTAAAACCCAAGATAGAAAATGGGGTGGGGAACGATGATAGATAAACCAATCCTGAGTCTTGGCTGCTTCTTTGGCAAGTTTGTCTATTGCATAATTGGCCTCTTGGTGTATATATACAAGAAAATACATTCATCAAAGGAGGAGGGAAGATGAAGGATATTCGTGATAAAGTACGATATTTTCCAAGCAAGGCTTGAGTCTGTGCTTGTAAGGAAAGACACTAGAGTTGGATTATCACTCTTGATGTGGATATAGGAGATGTTAAGATCGAGAGGCCTTTGTGGATCGTTTAAGCTTCCGCTACTAAAGATTCTTGTTTCCCTGTACCCTATCCACAAGCAAAATCATCTGCAAATTGTGATCCCTAGCTATGCCACCAATGACTGAGAGTTGAGGGCTTTGGAATGAGGATCCATCCACGTTCAATTTTATAATTCCTGGGTAGGAGGGTCTCAACGGTAGAGGGTAGGAGGAGGAGAGGTGTACTTTGGTCTAAGGGGATGTGGGAATTCAGTAATGGCTTGATGGAGGTATTGTTGGGCTTCAGTTAAGAGGGGTAGGTGAGAGGAGTGAGATGTGGAGGTATAATAATTCAATACGGCCCAAAGTCAGATAAGGGTGTGGTATGTAAGGGATTTGTTTGGATTGGTGGACGATAACTGGGACACTAGGAGTTGTAGTTGTGATGTGAATGAAGTGGAAGGGTCCCATTAATGTACTTGGAGAGTATGCCAGAGTTGTTAGGTGAATGGGCAATTTGTAAAAATATGGTCGGCCGAGGAAGATTGGGAACCACAGGTGATACAAACATTTGGGACATTGCAACCTCGTGTGTCACATCCTCCCATCCGGTACCCTATCTGGCATACCCGAGAGTGTGATCCACAGCCCGAAGATCAGGTATCGAGTAATCAACCTCCCACATAAACAATAACATAATCATGAACAATCATAATAAAAGTGCGGAAGATAAACCATAGATCCAATAAGGAAAGAATGAATCATATATAAATCAGAGTACTAGATATAATCAGAGTGTCAAAAACAGATAAGTAAAGTGAGGCAAAATCCCACTCTACAACCAGCGGAAAAGTAGCTCTAAAAGAGAATAAACTAGACAAAATCTAATCCCAGTAGCAAGTACAATGGGTAACTAAATTGTTCTCCACTTTATAGACAACATCCCTATAAGTGTAAATCTCATAAACAGCACAAGGGCGCTTCCACTCAATGGTCGGACTAAGCATCGTACGGAGCATAACCACTCGCGGGATCTTCAGTGTAATTGTTGTAACCGCAATCACCTTCCTGGAGATATGCCTCTTCGCCTTGCGCTTCTTCATAGGGACCGTCATAGTATTCAGTACCTGCAGAATAGTCTAACAAACATTGTACAATAAAGGAATGAGTTTCAAAGAAACTCAGTAAGGCAGTTAAATCCATAATAACATAAATGGCAGGATTTCAGAACAAACATAAATGCAATATGGTATGAGACAAGCAATGAATGAATGAATCTAATTCTATGTATGCTGGTCTCTATTGGCAGACATGCTTTAAGTCATAGCACCGTACTTCTTTAGGAAGGTCTCAATCACTCATCATCAGTTGGTAATGGGTCCGGCATCCCTCGGGACATTCCATGGCTGGGGGTTAAGTCACCACTCTCTCACATCACCATTGGTCTAAGTACCGGCGCATGTCAGGGTAAAACCTAGCCAAATGCAAGTCTTCTACTTAGTTACATCAAGTCAGATCCAGATACGTCCATTCCTCGTCCCTGACGATTCTTTCCGGTATCCTTCACACTAGAGTCCTCATAGTCCCTGACTACGGACTCATCAACCCTATTGATCATTCACATATGGTAAACGGGAACCTCTCACGTCCTCTCACGGGTTGGTTACCGGTCTTGAGCGCCCGTGAGCCCAAGTCTAACCATATGCAACCCTACCAATAAATGGCCCCCACAATGTGATTCCTGTCCTCTCACGGGTTGGTTACCGGTCTTGAGCGCCCATTAATCCCCATTGCTACCACGGGTCGTTCGGTCTCAATACCCCTCCGATTAGGGTCTGACATAACAGGACATCCTAGCCAAACACTACTAGACAATCCTAGATATGTCATCCAACAGTTTAGGAAGGTGTCCATAGGGCATCTCCGGAAACATCCCATAATATTCCCGTAGTAGTCCAAGGACAGAAGTGTCAAAAGGACACCTCTCCTTTCCAAACCATACTTAAGCATACACATGCATCAATTCATATCATCACATATATGGTAACTTCATATATGGAAAGAAATCAATAATTGCAATCACTTTGTATATAATTGGTAAGTAAATCATACATGAGTCAATTCATTATGAATAAGTAATGCTACTGTAATCAAAGTTATGCAACAGTAGTATAACATTGTAAGAATCTAATTAAGGAAACATATCAATGATATTCAAATATAGAAACTAGATTCATGCTATCTATGTAATTAAGGAAATAACCATCCTTACCTTTTATAACTCGCTAAGGAATCCTAAGAAATCAAGTAAGATCTTGGCAAACTTGAGAAGAAGGTCCTAAACAAGTGTATACAACATATTAGGAAAGATCCCTAACAGAAAAGATACCAAAACATCCAACACAGACCAATTCTGGAGTTGCTGTACTCATTGGTAGAGTGGATTGGTCGACTGGTCCAGTCGACCAATCAGTCGACCAATGCAGACAGTAGCCTAAAAAACAGAGTTTTAAGATATGAAATCCGAATTTGGTGGTTCAAAAGGGTACTAATCAAGGGGTAAACTACATCAGTAGTATCCTAACATATAGGGGACCTCAAAACACTAATCCAATCAAGCCATCAAGATCCAAATTAGGAAACAAAAAGTTACCATAATTAGATCAACCATGGATCTTGAAGAATTCAAGATAGAAATCAAAGACAAGAACAATTGGAGGATGGATCATTGCTTCAGGTAAAGGTATCATGAAAAGTATACTTAGATCTTCAAGGAAATAGGCTTAAAACATAAATCTAAATAAGGAAACAAAACCTACCATATATGTAACTATCATGATTCATGAAGAACACATAGTATGGTAGAAGAGGAACAACTAGAGATTGATAGATCATGGATCATGAAAAGAAAACACAGCAATTGACTACTAACATGATCAATATAGAAGATCCAAGGAGATCAGAATTCAAATCAGAAGTTAAACAAAGACTAGATCATGGTTTGATCATGATTCCTTCAAAAGCTTGCAATGATCATGGTTAAGATCATTGTTCTAGCCATTAATCCTTAGGGTGATCATGAGAGACAAGTCCAGAGATGTTTGCAACAGAGAATGCAGCATCTCCTCTACTGTCTCAACTCAAAAAGGAAAGAAAAATAGAGATGGAGGAGAAGAAGAGAGTGTAGACATACCTTTTGATGCAAAAGGAAGAGTTTCGACGAAGATCCGTCAAGAAAATCACCAAGGATGCAAGGGAGATGACTTGCAGAGGTCTTTGGTTCGTTCCAAAGAGTTTGGAGGCAGCAAATACGAAGTAGACTCGAGATTGGACTTAAATAGAGCAAGCAAGACCTAATTGCCAAAGACAGCACTCATTGGTTGAGTGGATTGGTCGACTGGTCCAGTCGACCAATCAGTCGACCAATGCTGACAGAATTCCAAAACAGGGAATTGAAGACCCAGATCAAATCCAATCCTAAAGGGGTTTTGCACACATAACAAGTGACTTACCTAATAGGTAGAAATGCCTTCAAACCATGATAGAGAGCACTCCAAGTCCATCAACTAATCCGATCTTCATCAAGATTCAGTTTCCATAAATAGGACTTCATCATCAACTCTCATGGATTCAAAGCCAGACACCAAGTCCTCCACTGGGATGGCCCAAAGCTGACTTCTTACTTTACTTCGGGTCACTGGACCTACAAATAACAAGGTTTCCGGGTCAAGGTTAGGGCTGGGTTTTACATCGTGAACTCAATAAGGCAATTGTTGGTAACTTATCATGGATAGCATTCCATATGGAAAAAAAAGGATTCTTGGTGGGAAGGGAAGATGCCAAAGTTTCAACCAATTGAAGGTTAGTAAGGATAAGGCTGATTGGGAAGGATAGCTAGTCTATACGCAGATCATATTGTGAATATACGTGTCAAAGTGTGCTTCCAAATGATGAGGTATGCTATTAGGTGTAATGGGAGAGGAATGCTGAGTATTTGCGATCCAATGTCACCAGGTGATGACTTTATCGCAGTTCCAAGAATTTGACTGAAGATTAATAAAGTCAGATACCTTGATAGGTAAGTGGGCAGCTGGAACGCATCCAAGGTCCCTAGGTTGATTCAGGACCCAATTTAGATTCCATGGACTAGCTTCTTGACCATTACTCACCTAAAGAAAGAGTCCCTTATAGGACATGAAATGTGTTGGCAATGTTGTCAAAGTGGATTGGATGAGGACAGTCTTGCTGAGAGAGGAAAGCAGTTTAGCTCTCTAGTGTTGTAATCTGTTATTGACTCGCAATATGAGCGAGTGCAATGCTTCTTTTTGAGCTTGCAAGGAAGAGGGGATTCCAAGATAAATATCCAGTTTAGTGATAGGAGTGATATGAAAGTGAGTTGAGAGCATATAGTTTAGACTGGATGGAGTACTGGGGCTATAATGAGCACACGTCTTGTGTAGATTAAGCTAGTGTCCTAAGTGTGTGCAATACTCTTCTATTACTGGATGAAAGGTTCTGACTTCTAAAGTTGTTGCTTGTCCAAATAGAATCAAATCATCGGCAAATGCTAAATGTGAAAAGGATTGTGTCACACCCCACCCCACCCAGCCGGTTCTAGACACGCCCGAATACCCGTGGGTGTGATGCTCACTACATGATCTAAATTTTCAGCCAATCCATAACCATAATACAATATAGCATAATCCAAAGAGCAAAGAAATAAAAAAAAAAAGCAACATCCAACAAAGTTATTACAATCATCCGAAAAGATAAACAAGGGTAAAATTAGAATTAAGGTAGAAGTGAATATCAAATAGAGGAAGTCTCATTAACAAAGAGGGTTTAAGAGAATTAATTTAACCCTTTGATTTTCCAAAAAGGGAGTTATGCAATTTCGATAAAACTCTATCATGCTTCAAATATCAAACAATAATCTCAAGGGCTGAACACTATATAAGTAGTCCAAGCATGGACACACGTCCTAATGGGTCTCTACATCTCCGCCCACTAGGATGTCATATGGCTCAATTAGCAGCGCATACTTCGAAATGGTGAAATCTTCATAACCTTTAAAAGAGTCTAAAAAAAATTACATCTTCAAGGAATGAGTTCCATAGAACTTAGTGTGTGAAATCCCTCAAAACCCTAATCCGAAAATCCATATTGTAAGTCCGAAAACCTGGAGTGTGGGAAGAAGGCAACTGTGGGCCATTCGAATTGAAACCACTAGATTTGACTTTGAACCAAGGGAAGTAGTTGGAGATAATGCTAACTTGGGAAACTTGTCGGAGTATGGAAGAAGGACTAACTTGAACGTTGACGGACTTGGTAGATGGATCAAGAGTACAGTAATGATACAAGTGGAAGTTCTCGAAAAATTAGGTAAGACCCTTTTATAACTTGGAAAAGGACCCAAGAAGAAGCTAGGGCTTCTAAAACACCAAACCTTTTTTTTGACCAAAAGTCTAGGGGTTGGCAGCCTACCTTGGTTGCCTTAGGCGACAAGCCTGTCTCAGGGCAAAAACGACAGTTTTGGGAAATTAGGTTTTTTAAGCCTATTTAATTTTTTTTCGTTCTAAAATGTGTCATTATATGCTAAAGCCATCAAAGAACGTCAGAGACTCTCTAGAGAACCCTCTCCAAGGTGGAGGAAGGTTTGGGAGCATCCATTAAGCTTTCCGTTCATTGTTTCTTCTTCTGAAAGGTTAGTATTCATTCTATTCTTCCTAGTTATTCTTTTTCTCTTGTTTCTACCTACTATGTAGA
Source organism: Hakea prostrata (assembly GCF_041222555.1). Taxonomy (NCBI): domain Eukaryota; kingdom Viridiplantae; phylum Streptophyta; class Magnoliopsida; order Proteales; family Proteaceae; genus Hakea; species Hakea prostrata. The sequence continues at coordinate 41,063,403 of NC_142601.1, read as the reverse complement.
TCTTATGCAAGGTTTATACTTATTGTTATTACTTATTTTTCTATTCTCAATATTCTAGAGTGAATCTCCATTCACTCTACCTCTTCTGTGAACTTCACGGTATGATTTCAGTAAGGACCTAGCACAATATCTATTGGATTTTTATTCTCTTTGATTAGTCTGATCTTCAAACCATGTTAGATCATATTCTATGATGATTTCAAACCTTATTATACTACTCTCTTTACTCTAGAGTAAATCTCCATTCATTCTAGTCTATCCGTGAATCTGTGATTTGATTTCGGAAGAAACCTAATATAGGATTCGTTAGGTTTTCATTCCTTTTGCCATGATTAATGTTTAAACCATACTAGATAATGTTCTACCATGATTTCATAATTTTTTTAGTTAATTTTGGAGTGGTTTAGAACCCAAATGATGATTTTTCTAGCAATTTTGGGATTTACTGTCCGTACACAACAGCTTGGTCGATTTCCTTGGCAGCCCCAGGCAACCAACCAAGGAGACCAAGCATGCTGCTGACAGACAAGTGTATGATTTTTGCCCTCTTTTTCATCTCCAAACCATTAAGTTTTTTTTTTCTTCTAACATTGAATCATCATATTGTTAGGACTATTTGACAAGTTTGAACTCATCTTTTGATCTACTCTTCAAAGGTTTCAAATTGATAACAAAGTGATAACGTTCACTTACATAAAACCCTAGTTACATTCTTATTTGTTATACGACTTGAATGCATGTTCTATATTGTTGTTATATGATTTTGACATGATTGCTATGCCTCTGTAATTTCAGAATATAGTTAGTAATGATGTTATGCATATTTGTTACATATGTGAATGTTTGGATTGAGAATGAATTATGATATGATGATGTGATTGGAATCATATTGTAATGTGAATGTTGAGGTTATGATTGTGAATTGGGGAATGCCATTTGGGTATTTTTGTCTTGGGACATCAGTGGAAGTGGTATGTGACTCAATCTTATGATGCCCTTGGTGCTTTTCATGATCACTGGATGACATACCTAGGATGTCTAGAAGTGTTTAGTTTGAAACCTTGTCATATCACACCCTATCGGCTTGGATATTAATGTCAAGTGATCTGTGGCAGCAATGGGGGTTGTGGGCACTCAAGACCAGTATCCAACCCGTGAGAGGACACAATCACATTGTGGGAGTCATTCATTGGTAGGGTTGCATCATAATAAGCCTGGGCTCATGGGCGCTCAAGACTGGTAGACAACCCGTTAGAAGACATGAGAGCTTCTCATTTATTACATATGGATGACCAATAGGATTACGAGTCCATAGTCCGAGCTGGTTGGTACCATAAGATACGATGACTCTAGTGGGAAAGGATAACGAACCGATCGTGAGAGGCATTATGGGAAGTATTTGACCCTAGGTTGATGTGACTCAGTAGATGACTTGTATTGGACGAGGCATAACCCTAACATGCGCCAGTACTCATACCAATGGTGTGGTGAGAGAGCGGTGATGTCACATCCCCCCAGACGGTACCCTATCTGAAATATCCGGAGGTGTGATCCATAAGTCCCATGGTCAAGTTTAGGGCAATCATATACCCACATCACACAATAACACAATCATGAGCAAAGAATAATCAATGTGTAAATATTCAGATACTAATCAAAGAAATAATCTTGAAGTATAATCAGAGTGTAAAATAAAATGATACTAATTAGAGAAAGTAACTATAGAGTATAGCAAAAAATAACTCTATAGATCAAATGCAGAAGAGTAGATCAAAACTCTAAAGTATCTCTAAAGTTATTACAACTGAAATAAAAGTCTAGAAGAAATAAAGACTAAGACTATTCTAAATTTTCTATAGGCTCTTCATCTTCTTCTTCTTCAATCTTCATCTTCTTTGCCAAGGGTTTATGCAGTTGCATCTTCGGATCAGCATCTAACTCATGATCCCAACAGTGAACTAGGCGGTATCTACTGTTATCAATAGGAGCGATCAAAGTGGTCCACACCGGTGTATGGGTTGTACCACTGGTCACTAGCTTCTCCCATTGAGTCCGCAGCTACATCAAATAAGGAAAAATCCTCTGTACTAGTGCATGAGATCTCTTCCGAACCTACAAGGTCATCTAAAAACATATTCTCTGAAGGGTGATCTCAACAGAACTCAACAAGCAGCTCAATCACAATAAACAACTACAAGCAGTTCAGAACAAGCATGATGTAATGATATGAAACAATGTATACAAGTATGCTTCTAACTCTATACATGCTAGTCTCTAGTGGCAGACACACATTAAGGTAGTCTCAGTCACTCTTCCCTCAACCATCTCGGTATCTTGGTTTTTTCGCGGTAATTGGGTTAGGGCATCCCTCTCGGACATTCCATGGCTGGGATTTACGTCAACACTATCGCTCACCACCATTGGCATGAATATTGGTGCATGTTAGGGTTATACCTAGCCCAATGCAAGTCATCTACTAAGTCACATCTACTCGGAGTCAGATACCTCCCTTCCGTGCACTAGACAATCTGTTCTGGTATGATAGCCTCCCTTCCTTGCCTAGGCAGTCCGTTTCGGTACCTCCCTCCCTAAAATCATCGTATCATATGGCTCCAACTAACTTGGACTACGGACTCTCAACCCTATTGGTCATCCACATATAATAAATGAGAAGCTCTCATGTCCTTTCACGGGTTGGTTACTGGTCTTGAGCGCCCATGAGCCCAGGCTTATTATGTGTGAGCCTACCAATGAATGGCCCCCACAATGTGATTTATGTCATCTCATAGGTTGGTTACCGGTCTTGAGAAATCCACATTGCTGCCACGGGTCACTCGGTCTAAATAACCCTTCCGATAGGGTCAGATATGACAAGGTTTTCCCTAGCAAACTCATCTAGACCAAATCTTAGGCATGTCATCCAATAGTCGGGGAAAGTGCCAAAGGGCACCATAGGAAAGCATCCCATACCACCTCCATTGATGTCCAATGACAAAAATGTCAAAAGGGCATTCCCCAGTCCACAACCACACTTAGGCAATTACAACACATCATGATTCCATAAATATCTCAATAGAGTCCAACTCACAAACACATCATTCATATTCAATACAAGTATGTAAATCATATCATGAATATCCTACTGTAATGATAGAAGTATAACAATATAGAAAAAGTATAACTACAGTAGTTAACACATGCATATAAGTCCTAACATATCAAAGCATGTATTTGTGCAAATTGTGAGTGAACATACTCACCTTACATTCAACTTCGTAATCTTCGAGATCAAAGGGCAAGTCCAAAATCACCAAAACAACTCTAAATAAACATGTAAAGAGTATAAAGAACAAAACCTAATGATCAGAGATGAAACGGAGGCAAAACATATAAAACTTGCTGTCTGGGCTCCCTTTGGTTGATTGGCCTTTGGAAGGTTGGATCGACCAAAGCTACTATATACGGACGATAACTTCCAACTTTGGTCGGAAACTCATAGAATGACAACGGAACACTTCGAAAATAATAGGAAAAATTCTAAAATAACATATTAAGACTGTCTATGATGATCTAAACATCAAACAAGGTCATTGGAATAGAAATCTAAAAAACCATGAAAAGACTAGAATAAATGGGGATTCATTCTAGAGATAAGAAAATAGTAGATCATGCATAGAAAACAACCTAGGAATAGATCTACCATGGATTAGAGTCAATTAACTAAAAAAAAAGTAAGAATAGATCATGGTCTCATGCTAGGTTAAAACATTGAAATCACACCGTATTGTCTACGAAAAAAATAAAGTGAATGGGAATTCACTCTAAGACTATGAGGATCAGAGATTAGGCCATTACAACAGTGTAAGACCTTCCTCACAATCAAAACAAAGAGTAGAAACAGTAAAGAGAATAGATCAATAGAGAATAGAATCGAATACTAACCTTGTAGAAGAAGATTCAATGGAGGAACTTCGCTTGGATGCTTGGAATCAACTTTGGGCTTGAGGAGGAAGCTCTAGAGGTCTTCTCACGTTCTCCAGAGGCTAAGAGGCAAAGTGATATGAATTAGATCGAAGTTTGAATATATAGGGCTCCGAAAACCTAATTTTCCAAAAATAGACAATTTTGTCCCTGGGCTTGCTTTGGTCGGTGGCCTTGGTTGATTGGAACAACCAAAGCAATCGACCAGGGTAGTGCCTTAGGTCAAAACTAATGAAGTTTGGTTCCCAGAAGCCAAATCCACCACTAGGGTCCTCAACCAACAGGACCTTCCAAAGGTGTCAACACTATACTCAAAGTCCACTTCCCAAGTTCATCATCATTTAGGCTACATCTTCTCTCAAAGTCAAACAAGGTTTCCATAATGGGATCTTCACTATCAATCTCTATTGGTTCTAGGTTAAAGCCAATGGGTTCAACAGAGAGGGTCCACAACTATCTTCTACCTTGATTTTGGGTCTTCGGACCTACAACATAGATTTTTGGGTTAGGGTTTGTGCGGGATTTCACAGGTGACCTAAACCCCATCCATGGTGATAGTCCGAGAGGTATGCCTTAACCCCTTACCTAAGATCCCAAAAGAGGTATCTAGTCTGTGAGGGATCAGAGGGACGATACCTTCCTAGAGGAGGTTGGTGTTCCATCTTAATGTGTGTCCGCCATTAAAGACTAGCATCCATTAGAGTTAGTTGCATTCTTGCATATTGTCTCATGTCATATTGCATCATGCTATGTTCTTGAATTGGATTGTAATCATTATTAGTATGTGAACTACTCACTGAGTTCTTTTGAGCTCACCCTTTGAGGATAATGTTTGCTTTAGATGATTTTGCAGATGAAGAAAAGATTCCGAGATATTGTTTGGAGATCCCTTCCTTATATAGTACAACTAAGGAACCAATGGGTGATAACAATGCACATTGTACAATCCAGGTACCGGGTATGGATTACTCTTACAGCATCGATCAATAATGATGGAAAACACCTTGCTCACAGCTGGGATTATGTGCTGGACATTGATCCCAAGTCACAATAGCACAAGCCATCAGAGAAGAAGGCAAAATTAGAAGAAAACGAACCATTATAAGACATAAATTAGTTTTGATAGTCTTCTTATTTCTTTTTAGTTGTAATACTTTAGTTTTAATTATTCTTCTATACTTTAAATTATTTGAGTTTACTTCCACACACTTTTACTCTGATTATTTTGGTATCACTTCCGTACTCTAATAATGTTTGAGATCCATACTTTGGTTATTCTTCTAATTACGTTAATACAATGATTATTTCTTGCTTATGATTGTACTATTGTGTTATGTTGGAGGATGATTGTTGAGAGTTGATCTTCAGGGCTTTGAATCACACCTTCGGGTGGTGCAGTTAAGGTACCGGCTGGTGGGATGTGACATAGTGAGGTTAACAAGATCACATATCATGCATCCAAACATATACCAAGTATGAAATATGAATGTAAATGAAAGATGTATTATGCAAGTGTGCCCCCTATACTTTAACAAGTGCTAGTCCCTATGGTAGACAACACATTAAGTCGTAACAGTAGCCTCCTATGGAAAGTCTCATCACTCTCATCTCTCACAGACTGGCTACCTCTATTGGGATCCCACAGTATTAGGGGTGTCAATTTTCAACCCGAACCGTTAAAACCGGACCGAACCAGCCTGTTATAGCCCGAATCGGCCCAAGCCGATCCTTAATGGGCCGTAATTGGGCTGAGGGTCCTCAGCCCGAATGGTTTCGGGCTGGCCCGGCCCAGACTGTGTGCGGCCCTGTCAGCCCGTTAGTCTTTTACATAAATAAAATTAAAAATATTAAATGTAATTAATTTTTTTTTTGTATTGTTTAAATGTAATTAATGATCCATGAATTTCGGTGTTTGAGACGTTGAGACTCGAGTTTGAGTAGTTGAGAGTTGAGTGTTAACACGTTTAACAGTTTAAGTTTTAAGTTTTAACTTTTTAATTTTCAAATTTCATTTAGTTTTATTATTTTAAAATTTAAAAATCTTCATTGATAACTTTTAACTCTTTAAGTCTTAATCTTAATCGTTAACTTTTTAATTTTCAAATTTCATTTAGTTTTATTATTTTAAAATTTAAAAGTCTTAATTGATAACTCTTAACTCCTACATATTCAATTTCATTGGGTGAAACTTGTGAGGTTGGTCTACACATGATAGAAAAATATAAATTCTTTATTTTTTGAGGGTGGAGGGTGGTTTGGATCAAGCTAATGCGATCACTTATCGTTGGATCTACTTGGAGTCTTCATCCTCTATTTTTTGTAGTTTTGTGTGTGAGAAACTAGGATTTGGAGTTGAGGAAAAAATAAAAATAAATTTCAACATTGATTTTTAATTTAGTCCAAACCGTTAGCCAAACCGAATCCAAGCCATTAGGCCAAACCGTTAGTCAACCCGAACCCAAACCGCACCAAACCGAAACCGCACCGAAACCATTATCTTTTAAATGGGCTGGTTTGGGCTGGGGGTTTTTCAGCCCGAAACCGCTCCAAACCGCACCGTTGACACCCCTACACAGTATAGAGGTTCGGTCACATTACACCATGGCTGGGGATTAGGTCACCACTCTCTCGCCACACCATTGGTATGAGTATTTGCGTGTGTTAAGGATAAATCTAACCCAATGCAAGGTCAACTAGGTTTCATACTACATGTGATCTGGATACCCTTCATCATGCCTAGTACCTTGTTGGTCTCGTATTGTTCTCCACCTAGAAATGTTATTCTTAACGGACTGGCTACCTCTGTTGGATTAGATTTTGTAACCCTATGGTTGTACACATATGCTTTGGTGAATGCTCTCATTTCTCTTCATGAACTGGCTACCTTTGTTGAGCGACCATAAGCCCAAACCGTACACATCTACAATCTTACCATTTCATGATAATAGTGGGGATGTATCTCCTCATGGACTGGATACATCTTTTGAACGCCCACAAGATCTAGCCACTACTATCATGGTTCACTTGGCTTCAATACCTATGCCGAAGAGGGTTGTGGTATGCAAGAAGGTAATCTAGCCATGCATCTAGACACACTTCAAGTGGAAGGCAAGGGTGGGGATATCTACTAAATATGCTTTCTCCTATAATGAGTATATTGACTAATGTTTTATCAAATCCTTTAGTTTTCTTCTCTGAATATGCACCTCTCCCTTTCATTCCAACACTCATTCATCCATGAATTTCTTTCGGGAGGAAGTGGGACGTGGAATGTGATTGGTGATGGATGGTGGTTTTGAAATCGGTTCGGGATCATCTCGCATGACGATCTGTATCTGCACCTAGCTCTGCTGGCGGGTGCGTACTACAAAATATTGATTTTGTAATCAAAAAAAGTGTGCTTGCCCTTAGCCTTACTATAAGATAAGATATTACATTTTTTGTTTTGTATTCGCGTTTTATGAGGTAAGTAAGGCTATTGGTGTATGAGTTATAAAAAAGAATAGACTCTGAGATAGAGGAGACTTATAGGAGATTTTGTCGAGATAAGGCAAGTATCTTCGAGTAGTCGCAGAAGTCAGGTCTCAGACTCGCAGAAGACAAGTGAAAAGTATCTCGAGGTTTCGCCGCTTTGAAACATTTATTTCGTGAGAGTTTTCACCGCTTTGAAACATTTTCACAATCTCGCAAAATTCCGCGTGGTTTTTCTCTAAAAACTCGGAAGGTTCCGCCAGAAAGAGTTTGGGCATCTTGTTCCAACCACTATGTAACAAAACCCCTCATTTCGGTCTTCAAATTGTGACGAAAGCTGTTGACGGCTCAACAAGGAAGAGAGAACGAGAGCTAGCTTGTCTGAAGAGAGGTAAGCAGCGAAATAAGGAACTGATCACTAAAAACTAGTTCCAAATAGTTATCTACTAGCCATGTTTTCTTTCTGTGGGAATGCCGTAGGACTCCAGGAATTTTGGAAGCTGAACATGCTCAAAAGATGCCTAAAGCATTTCGCTTTGATCACTCGACTATCCGCCGAGTGAAACGGTTCCTCGCTAAAGAAAACCAAAGTTCCACTCCAACCAAGGAAAGAGATAGATCACATCTTGGCCAAATGCCAATCCTCCGTCTTTGAAAGAGAAAAAGAGTTGAGTTTCGAGAACGAGAATCATCTATTTTCGTCTTTCTTTCTCGTAGTAAGAAGACACTAAGACGCACCCACTACACACCACACACTAAGACGACTAGCGTGGTCCTTCCCCCTGAGAAATCAGCCACGTATCCAGGGTTTCTCTCTCCGGGCACGAGCAGGAACATCCAGATTTCAGACCAAATACATGTACATGACGGAACGACATATCATAGAATACGTGATCTGATTTGATAGGCTGCCTGCAGAAATAGTTGACCGACCGCATAACAATTCATTCTTGTGTGTAGTGCGTGGGACCGGGTGTCGCGGTGGGAGTGTCAGCCGAATGCTCAGAGCTAAACAATGATGGAGAACTCTAACATCTTCGACTCTTTGGGCAGAAATCGCTTTATGATAATGGTAGAGAAAAACCGGCCCTACTTTCCCAAATGCCCACCACCGGCCCTTCCCCTTTCCGGGTCTGGATTTGCCGCGTCGTTTCCGTCGTCGTGGCTACCCCAAGTCTTCCTTTGCCCTCATACCGAGCAAGCAACCCATCTTACCATGCCACCCAGCACGTTGCCCCACAATGGCCCAAGTCCTGCAGCTGTGGGATCAACTACACTTACTTAATACATTGAGGTATGAATAAACCGGGTTTAGGTTGCATCAAAAAAAAAATTGCGTCAAGCCGAAGCCGGGAAAGGGTTTTACAAGATTAAAAGAGTTCGCATCCCTGTCCTACTCACTTCCTTGTTGCTTTATCGCTTGCAAAGGTTTCTTAGTAGTTATGTGTAGTCAACTTTGCAAGCCCTGACCCGAGTGTAAAAGCGGAGATTTGGTGAGGAGCTACGGTCCGGTGGTTGACAAGCCAATCTAACGGGGGCGACTGGACTGGCATCCCTACCCATTGCGTCAGCCAGAGCCTGTTCCAGAGCCGGGAGCACCGGAAACATATCGATACAGAAACCCGAGATCGAGACTAGCGCGCTGTAGTTTTTTAGCTGGCTGCTAGTTGTAGCGCTGAGATCGGCCAGTACATAGTGATTCCTAGTCAAAGGAAAACCTCATGTCCTACGAACTACACTTCCCATGCATCATGTATTGAAGTAGACCATTTCTTCTGATCACTAGGGCGGAGCATCTGTCTATGGTGTACGTGTGTACGGATCGGGGTGAGTGTGAGTTAACGTACTCGTACTCCTAGCTTCTCCGATCTGTGATGAATCTTCCCCAAAGCAAAGGTCTTCCATCACGTGCCACCGAACCAATCGGTCTATAGAGAGATCAAATCACTCTTTCTCTTCCGGGTACAGGTAGCTTGCTCCTTCTTGTGCGGGATGAGATTGACCAGATGAGACAGCTGATACCGAACTACTGCTTGCATATTTAGTCCTTCGGAACCTTTAAGTGTCCTTCGGACCTGGAGCTATGTATTCCGTCTCTCGACCATCCCTTGATCCTAACCCCCCTATTGACGTAAAGGGTGACAGCTAGCTCGACCAGCCGGACAACAAGTAAAGGGCTTGATGCGAGGTTATTTGATTAATCTCCTTCGAGAACAAATGAAGCCACTCTAAGAAATTTCCTACATATCGCTCCGAAGGAATTATTTCGATCGAGACAATTGGTTGAATCCCGTGAAAGCATTTCATAGAAGTTTTTTCTTATTTTATTCTTACGAAGCAAATTGGGCTACATCAAGCAACTTGACCCATTCAGTTTGATTTGCACTCCTTCGGAGCCTCAAGTATTCTTCGAGTAGAGCATTAACTTGCTCGGTTTGGCCGTCTGTTTGAGGGTGCATGCGTCAGGAGAAGTCCAACTTTGACTCAGCTGCCTCCCTCTCTGTTTTGGCAAATCCAAACAAGCTGCTTTCTCATGTCTCCTTGACCGTCTTGACAACAGGATTCAGGGCCTTGCTAAAAAACCGATCCTTGCTTACCAACCACACATTGTCTAACCAAATCCAATTCTCTCTGGATACCTTCCTCAAAAAATCCGATTCGTGCGGATTCTTCCCCCAACTAACGAAGAGATCGTGATGGAATTGCCACATATGAAATTTAGCACAATTTTGCAAAGAAATACCCCACTTAAATAACTAAATGAATGTGAAGGCACTAGAGGCAATGGGTGAATCATAACCCCAGGTTAATATACATGCAATGCAATATCCCCCAAATTCCCCAACACATCACATTCACAACCATAATTTGAAATGAGTTGAATATTGGATAAACACAATATATCACCTTACCATTTATCCGTGCAATGTCTCACGCATTTCATAAGAAGATATTCAACATTCGCACAAAAAAAAATCAAATTAAACATACGATACATGAAAATGCATCCTTCACCTATAAGCAACAATAATAAACTCCAGTGTCCAAAAATTCCGTAAATTGAGAGTGTGAAATCCCTCACAACTCTAACCCGAAAATCCATATTGTAGGTCCAAAGACCCAGAGTGAAGGAAGAAGATAGGACCCAAGAGAAGTTTCTAGCTTCCGGAGACCAAAATTAAGTTTCTACCAAAAGGTATAGCTTGGCAGCCTGCTTTGGTCACCCCAAGTGACCAACCATCCTCGGGATAGTTTTGGTACTTTTTGGAAATTAGGTTTTCGATGCCCTATATATTCAAACTTCAATCTAATTCGAGTCACTTTGTCATTAAGCTATTGGAGAACGTCAGAAGAACCCTAGAACACTCTCTCCAAGGCCAAGGAAGATCCCTAAGCATCCGTGAGATTTTCCGCTTGAAGACTCTTCTTTTTCAAGGTTAGTAGACAATCTCATTCCTTCTAGATCTATTCTCTCTATTGATTCTACTCATTATTGTGATTGTGAGGAAGGTCTTATACTACTGTAATGACCTACTCTATCATCCTCATAGTCTTAGAGTGAATCCCCATTCACTCTATTCCTTTAGTGAACATCAGTGGAGGTATTCTCTTTTGATTGATTTGATTCCTAATCCATGCTAGATCTATTTCTAAGTTATTTTTACACTTGATCTATTGTTTTCTAAGTCCTAGAGTAAATCCCCATTCACTCTAGTCTATCCGTGAAATTTGCAAACTAATTTCGGTTGAAGCCTATTATGTGATATGTTAGGTTTTTATTTTGTTGACCATGAATGAGACCTAAACCATGTTAGATAGTTGTTGCTTGTATCTCAAGATATCACGCAAGTATACGTATCGCAATCAAGTAATAAATGATAAGTAAAGTATCGATCCCACGGAGAATTATATCCTTAACTTTCAATGTAAAAGTAAAATTGATTTAAATGAAATTAACAAGGTTGATTGGTGTTTGTCTAACTAATTAACCAAATGACGGGTAAAGAAAACTAAGGACCTAAAATGTAGGTTTGAGCAATGAAAGAAACTTAATGAGTGACAAGTGTGTTAGGAATCAAGTTTCCCTTCCCCTGAATTTTAAAACACAAATACTAAAGCAATACTACAACCCCAAGATAAATCAAGAACTTGGAATGAATGGCAATATGGTATTTTCCAATACACATAAGCTAGCATCCTAAATCAACATCAGCATATTCCTATGAAGAATTGAATTAAGAATGCAATTTAAACCCAATCCAATCAATGGTAATGTGAGGTAATTGGGTATTCCTACCCAACCTACTAATTAACACAACCTAATTAAAGATGATGCTAACTCACACAATTCAACAAACACCTAGACTTCATTAATTTTCCAATTAATGAAATCATAACATTCATTCAAGAAAGATCATTCAAGAACTGAAATTAGTCAATATAACATGCTGAATTCATTAACAATAAAGTGGATTGCAATAAAACTAAAGAACACATGATTAATTACATATCAAAATTCAGGTTTAGGTACTACTATCATCCCAACACAGCTAAGATTTAGCCCATAACAGAATTCAATGCATAAAACCAAGTATAGTTGACATGAGACTAGAAAATAAGAAGATAGAGTTATAAAAACAAGAATAAACTAAGGCTTCAATGCTTCCACATGAGCTCCAGCTTTCTTCTTCAGCAAATCAACAACTCCAGCAGCTCCTTGCTTCCACAAGAGCTCCAGCATTCGTTCTCTACCTCCTTCCTCTCAGCCAAGTCTCTCATCCACCCTTGGTCGAATGTCTCCTCTTCTCATCCTTGCCTCTCTTCTCTTTCTTCTATAAATGTCTTCAATCATTAGGTTAGATTCTGGCCATAGGATTAGAACCTTCCTCCTGAGATCAAGGGCTGAAAACCATCATGTATTTACAAGAATTTAGTCCACTTAAGTTAGCCCTTTTTGGTCAATTCCATTTGAATTGGATCTGAGAATATTCTGCTCCGTTGTTGTAGCAATGCAGCAACAACTCTACAACAAAGTTAGAGGACATGTTCTTCTATTATGAATCTTCACCTACATGTTCAAGAGAAAGAGAAACAGTCAAATTCATCCATAAAAAGAAGGGAAATTCATGCAATGTGACAAAAATGAACTAAACAAAATGCAACATGTTGAGACTAAATAAAACAACACCTAATGAATACTATCACTAAAACAAAGACAAAATACTCCTAAATCAAGCCATCTCAAGTATAAAAGTTATAAATCTTAACTCTATTTCATAGAGTTATCACACCCCCAAACTTAAGACATTGCTTGACCTCGAGCAATAAAGACAAATGAAAACAACAACTAACTACTAATGAAAGCATGAGGAAATCAAAAGAAAAGAAAGGCAAATAACCTGGCTTAAGCATGCAATAGGATGAGTGTTAGACAGAAGTTGCCTCTCAATCTTTTTCTAAATTTTCAGATCCAACACATCTGGCCAATAACACTTAGATGTCATACTTTACTCATCAGGATGCTCTCAAGTGTGTGTGTGAAAGTTAAGGATCTTGCCCAGATCACCCTAGTATAGCTGAATCATGGTCATCAAGTTTAATTCATTGATCTAATATGTTGACCAAATGATTACCTCTCCACTAATTAGGAATCCATATCTTTTTACAACCACAAGAACTTGTTTCATACTCTTTTGAGCATTTGACCCCCAAACTTATTATTTATGAACTTCTTTTTTTCCTTTCTTTTTTCCTCTTTCTTTTTTTTCTTTTTTTTTTTTTTTTTTTTTTTTTTTTTTTTTTTTTTTTTAAATGTTGTCATCTTGCCTTTTTACGCGAATATCGCTCATTTGTGATGAAGATACCCGGTTACTCAACAAGATCACAAACAAGAGTGCCTTGCATGCTCATATTTCGGGCCACTGTTGACGTCAAAAATACACATGGGTTACATGCATATTCCTGGTTACTAGGTTGCCCAAAACAGCGGAACATTATTCTCTTTTTCTTTCTCTCTTTTTTTTTTTATATTTTTTTATTTTTCATGCTCATATTTTAGGCCACTGTTGACGTCAAAAATACACATGGGTTACATGCATATTCCTGGTTACTAGGCAACCCAAATCAGCGGAGCATTATTCTTTTGGGGAAGGGAAGGGGTCAAACCTCAATCAATATTCACAATGTACAAAGTTCTTGGAAACAGCCAAATGGGGATCCCTAATGTGTAAGTCTTGAAGTTCTCATTTAACCAATTCTAAAATCCTAAAACTCTCACATTGATCCAACTTTCCCCAGGTTCTCCAGAGCTTGAAATATCACTTGGTGCATCAATAATATGGCATCACAGACATGAGTAAATGCAGACATCAGATCATTATAGCAGAATTGTGCTAAAACTGGACAGCAACAAAAGAAAGCAACCACAAAAGAAAGCTGACGAAAACTAAGCAACTAGGAGCATCCATAATCATAAAGATCACATATGCAATTATCGGAAAATTGCAAAGCTTACCCCCAAACTAAAGAGGAGCAGTGTCCTCACAGCGAAAGAAAGGAAAAGAAAGTAAGGGAATCAAAAGAAAACAAAGTAAAAGAAAAGAGAGAACTTCCCTGAATAAGCTAGGCCTCATTATCATCATCTAAGGAATGGAACTCATCATCAGCAGTAGCTGCAGCAGCTGCAACTTCATCCATTGAAGCACTAGAACTAGGGTTTGTTCTGCTCTTCTTCTGAGGGGCCATTTCGAATGGAGTGCACAAGGTTGGCCCCTAACAACCAATATTGAAGTCAAACAAACACTAAAACAGACCTTAGCTAACAAAAACACTACAACAACTAATCAAACAAATTGTAGAAAATAAAAAAAATAAAAAAAAAACTAATCAAACAAACACTAAAACATACCTTATTTAACAAAAACAGAGACACCATAAAAGTAGAAAACAAGAACAAACAATTAACAAACAATGAACTATAACTAAGCAAACAAAAACAAACACTAACAAACAAATTCTATGTTGTTTTAGGTGCAAATGGCAAGCACAAAAACAGAGGATATGAGCATAGGGTAACGATGACCCAGAAATGCTGTATTGGTGTGTGCAAGTGATTGTAGCTCCAAAATAACACCTAAACAAATAAGAAAAGTTGTATATACCCTAACGAAAACATACACTAAGACAGCATAAGAACAAACACATAACCCACAAACCACAAATTGAACATTCAACAAAAACACAGCAAATCAGAAAGTTCAAAAATATAGAATGAAAGAAAAGAAATGGGGAGAACACTTAGCTGATGTGGTGTAGGGAAGATGGAAGGTCGAAATACCACAAAAACATGCCCGAAACCCAGTACGGCACCGGTAGTCCCTCGAGAAGTGATTCGAGGATGGAATGGGGGAAAAAGTTAGGGTTTTTGTGAAAGATGGGCTATCGGTGAAGAAGAAGATTGCTTTGGTGGGTGAATGTAGGTAAATGGAGGTGTGAAAATCTTTGAAAAACAGAAAATGGAAGAGGAGGAGGATGAGTTGCAGTGGAGGAGACGATGGAGCCGTGAGAGTCGACGAAGTGAGCTGAGTGTTTCGTTGATTTGGGTTTGAAATGAGAGGTTTTATGGGTTAGGGTTGGTATTGGTTTAGAAGGGTTTTTAAAAAAAAATGAAATTGGTTCAAATCAGTATGGGTTTAGCATGGTCTAATAGAAGTTTGAAGTGTATTTTTGATGGGTTGGTTGGGTTTGAGATGAAACCGGGTCGGGTGAGTGGTTTAATTGTTGTTGTAGCTTTGCTGCAGCTTTGCTATAGCAATGAACACAGAATGTAAGTTTCAACAGAGAATGTAATGTGTTAACAGAACATGCAAGACCCGTAGCTGAGGATCAAAACTTTGTAGTAGCATTGTGGCCACATCGCTACAACAAAGATAGTGAAATTTGCTGGATATTGAAACATGCTCTGTTTAGCAGTTTGAATTAATGATACGTTTGGCAAAACACCCAAGCACTCTCTGTTTGTTCCCCACACTCCCTGCACATCAAAGACACCTGTCAGCAAATTATCTGTCGGTTTTTTTTTTTTTTTTTTTTTATCACACATTATGAACTACCCATGACTTTATTAAACCCCTAATGAACTACTAGCACACAATTAAACTAAAAATAATGAAATCTAAGTGACCTCCCTTCTTTTTAAGCCTCTTGAAGGATGATTGAAGATTTGTCCCACTCCAATGGTGCTCCCCAATAATGCTTGATCCACTGCATGCTCTAGTTCCCAAGGCCATTTAATGATTTCTTCTTGTGCACCTTCCATAATTGGACTCAAACTCCTCTGTTGCTTCATGTACCTGTTGCAACATTCCTCCAACCAAATTTTAAGCTTTAATACTGAAGGACTGATCCCGTTGATCTCTACTATATTCCATCCCATTGCTCTTCTACACTTCGTCAGCACGTCAAGTAGCATATCTTCTTGCTCCTTTGTTAGCAGTGCTGAAACAAAAACATGGAGTGTTTTGGCTGCATCCAAATGGGCATATTGAGAGTGTTTTGAAAGAGGTGTGAACTCTAACATAGGTGGCTCTTCAATTGATGGTTTAGGGGCTTTAGTTTCAAACTCAGATAATACAAGAGACTCAAATCTACTCCCACTCAATGCCTTAGCTGGTCTTGCCTCTAACAAATCCATATATCTACTTGCTTCATCATCCACTTGTTCAATTTCTATTGCCAATGAAAGCTCTAGTGGGTTTTTATACACTCTGCCTCCAACTCTTTGGATACCAGCTCTTCAAGGACATCCACAACAAAGCACTCTTCTATTACATCTGGAGATCTAGGATTTTCTGTAGCACATGGCAATGATCCTTGAGAGCGATTACTTAAAGCACTAGCCAGCTGTCCAACTTGATTCTCCAAATTTCTCAATGAAGATGCTTGACTTTGAATCATTGCATCATTCCTTGCCATATACTCCTTCAATAAAAGCTCTATTGATGAAGAGGGTTCCATAGGTTGAATGTTCACTTGCTGTTGAGCACTTGGAAGCGGATGAGGTCGAGGCAGGATGGAAGATGGGCTTGCATTTTGTCCTTGAGCATTCCAAGAGTAGTTAGGGTGCTGCCTCCAACCAAGATTATAGGTGTTGGCATATGGGTTATTGGCATTGCTGAAATTACCATCATAGTAAGCTAATTCTGGGTTAGATGGACAGCTATCAAAGACATGCTCCCCACCACAATATGTACACGAGATTGCTGTATGTTGTTGAGTTTGTACAGCTGTAGGCAAGTTTACGGATTTTAACACACTAGTTAGAGATGACACTTGTGAAGTTAAAGTTGTCACTGCATCTAACTCATAAATCCCTGCCACTCTCTTATTTGCAGCACCTCTCTCAGCTGGCCATTGGTAGTTGTTGTTGGCCATTCTCTCCAAGATCTCATAAGCTTCATTGTAAGACTTTGCCAATATAGCCCCATTTGCTGATGCATCCACTATGGATCGAGTTTGTCCACTTAAACCATAGTAGAAAGTCTCCATTTGAATCCAATGAGGAATACCATGGTGAGGACATTTACGCAAGAGCTCCTTAAATCTTTCCCATGCCTCATACAAAGATTCACCATCCAACTGTTGAAAACCAGTGATATCATTTCTGAACTTGGCATTCTTTGATGCAGGAAAGTACTTCATCAAGAACTTCTCTACTAAATCATTCCATGTGGCTACTGATTGTGGAGGTAAGGAGTTCAACCATGCTCTTGCTTTATCCCGCAATGAGTAAGGGAATAGCTTCAATCTCAAAGCTTCTTCAGTTGCTCCCGGTATCTTGAAAGAGTCACTTACTTCCATGAAGAGTCTAAGATGGAGATGAGGATCTTCTGTTGGAAGCCCACTGAATTGTCCTATAGTCTGAAGCATTTGGAACATCACAGGCTTAAGTTCAAAATGTAATGCTTGAATTTCTGGCCTTACTATACTTGGATTCAGTTCATGCAACCTTGGAACAGCATATCCTCTAATGGCCCTATCTCTATCATCACCCTCAGCTGCCATATTATTCTCATTATTATTCAATCCATTTCTCACTGCTTCAGCCATTGTTGGAACTGCTGCTAGGCCTCGTTGCTCCCTTCTTCTAGCTCGAAATGTCCTCTCTATTTCGATGTCAAAGGGTGCCAACTCTTGATCAGGCAGCGTGTTCATACAAGGGTAAAAGCACCTGAGAATAAAAGGAAACTAATATCAAAGTAAAGAAATTTCAGTAGATAAAACAAAAACTTACTTCTACACTAATTATTAAAGACAAAATTCCCTGGCAACGGCGCCAAAAACTTGTTGCTTGTATCTCAAGATATCACGCAAGTATACGTATCGCAATCAAGTAATAAATGATAAGTAAAGTATCGATCCCACGGAGAATTATATCCTTAACTTTCAATGTAAAAGTAAAATTGATTTAAATGAAATTAACAAGGTTGATTGGTGTTTGTCTAACTAATTAACCAAATGACGGGTAAAGAAAACTAAGGAACTAAAATGTAGGTTTGAGCAATGAAAGAAACTTAATGAGTGACAAGTGTGTTAGGAATCAAGTTTCCCTTCCCCTGAATTTTAAAACACGAATACTAAAGCAATACTACAACCCCAAGATAAATCAAGAACTTGGAATGAATGGCAATATGGTATTTTCCAATACACATAAGCTAGCATCCTAAATCAACATCAGCATATTCCTATGAAGAATTGAATTAAGAATGCAATTTAAACCCAATCCAATCAATGGTAATGTGAGGTAATTGGGTATTCCTACCCAACCTATTAATTAACACAACCTAATTAAAGATGATGCTAACTCACACAATTCAACAAACACCTAGACTTCATTAATTTTCCAATTAATGAAATCATAACATTCATTCAAGAAAGATCATTCAAGAACTGAAATTAGTCAATATAACATGCTGAATTCATTAACAATAAAGTGGATTGCAATAAAACTAAAGAACACATGATTAATTACATATCAAAATTCAGGTTTAGGTACTACTATCATCCCAACACAGCTAAGATTTAGCCCATAACAGAATTCAAATGCATAAAACCAAGTATAGTTGACATGAGACTAGAAAATAAGAAGATAGAGTTATAAAAACAAGAATAAACTAAGGCTGCAATGCTTCCACATGAGCTCCAGCTTTCTTCTTCAGCAAATCAACAACTCCAGCAGCTCCTTGCTTCCACAAGAGCTCCAGCATTCGTTCTCTACCTCCTTCCTCTCAGCCAAGTCTCTCATCCACCCTTGGTCGAATGTCTCCTCTTCTCATCCTTGCATCTCTTCTCTTTCTTCTATAAATGTCTTCAATCATTAGGTTAGATTCTGGCCATAGGATTAGAACCTTCCTCCTGAGATCAAGGGCTGAAAACCATCATGTATTTACAAGAATTTAGTCCACTTAAGTTAGCCTTTTTTGGTCAATTCCATTTGAATTGGATCTGAGAATATTCTGCTCCGTTGTTGTAGCAATGCAGCAACAACTCTACAACAAAGTTAGAGGACATGTTCTTCTATTATGAATCTTCACCTACATGTTCAAGAGAAAGAGAAACAGTCAAATTCATCCATAAAAAGAAGGGAAATTCATGCAATGTGACAAAAATGAACTAAACAAAATGTAACATGTTGAGACTAAATAAAACAACACCTAATGAATACTATCACTAAAACAAAGACAAAATACTCCTAAATCAAGCCATCTCAAGTATAAAAGTTATAAATCTTAACTCTATTTCATAGAGTTATCAATAGTCTCCCTATATTATTTCATATTTTTCCTGTTAATTTCTGAGTGTTTGGGACTCAAACAATCGACTGAATCTAGGTTTTATTGTTTGTACTGGGAAGGCTTGGTCGATTGCCTTGGTTTCTTCAAGCGACCAAAGGGTACAGTGACAACAAGTTGCCCTGTTTTGACCCTGTTTCATCTTTGATCCTTTAGGGTTTAATCCTAATACTTAATACTTGTATGATTAGGGTTTCTTTGGCACTTTGAACCTATCCTTTGATCTACTCTTCAGAGATTGCAAATTGAACATAAGGTAAGGGCGTTCACTTACAAATAGCACGATTTACATTTTATTTTGAGAGCATGATCGTATTTACTGTTTTAGGACTTATGCATGATGGATATTGTGAGATCCAGCTCAAACCCTAATCCAGAAATCTATTTTGTAGGTTTGAAGACCCGAAGTGAAGGTAGAAGACAGTTGTGGGCTTTCTTAGTTGAATCCATTGAGTTTGACCCATAACTCATGGGATGATGGAGTTTCTTCTATGGAAACCCTATCTGACTTTGAGAAGAAGTTGCAGCTTGTCGGTGTAAAGCTTGTTTGATAGACTTGGGACCTAGCTTGACACTCTTTGGAAGGTCCTACAATGCTAGGTAAGACCCTTTTCTATGTTGGAAATAGTCCCAGTGGAGTTTGTGTCTTTTGGAGAATCTAAGACCTTTTTTGGTCTTGCTGACCACCTTGGTCGCTCAGCCTTGGTCACTCCAAGCGACCAACCCTGACAGACCAAAGGTGTCAGGGACAGTTTGGCACTTTTTGAGAATATAGGTTTTTGAAGCCCTGCTTATTATTTCTTCGATCTAATTCATCCCATAATGTTATAAAGCCTCTAAAGAACGTGGGAAGCACCTCTTAGCACTCTCTTTGAAGCTTTGGAAGATCCTCGAACATTCGCCAAATCTTCTTCTTCAAGGTTAGTAATCACTCTCACCCTCTTAAGATCTACTCTCTTCTTAGTTTCTACTTAACTCTATGATCATGAGGAAAGTCTCATGCCATTGCTATGACCTCTCCTTTAATCCTTGTTGTTTTAGAGTGAATCCTCATTCACTCTATTACTTTTTTGAACTACACATGATGATTTCGAAGGGAAATCAAGTGTAATCTTCACGAATGTATATCCATGTGAAGACTTTGATTTCTACTTCATGTTAGATCCATTCTTATGTCAGTTTTTGATTATGATCTACTGTTTTTTCTCTCCTAGAGTGAATTCCCATTCTCTCTAGTCTTTCTGGTAGAATCGTGGATTGATTTCGATAAAAGCCTGTTTTATGATTCGATTGGAATTCTTATCCATTGATCTTATGAGATGTTTAGACCATGCTAGATAGTATTCTTTTATTGTTAGTAACCTTCCCTTGAAATTTTGGAGTGTTTCGAATCCCGGAAGATAAGTTTCCAATCAAAATCTAGAGTTTTTTCCGTGCAAAAGCACTTTGGTCGATTGAGCCTTGGTCGCTCCAAGCGACTAAGCCTAACCGACGAAAGTGGACAATGACAACAACTTCCACTCTGTTTGGTCAATCATCTCCAATCTTTGGGGGTTTGTTCCTAATGCCTAATCTATGTTTGTTTAGGGTTTCTTTGGTAACTTTGGACCTACTCCCTGGCCTTTTCTCTGGAGTTTACGAATCTAATCAAGGTAAGGACATTCGTTTGCAAATAACCTAGTTTACATACTTCTTATATTAGAATTGAATTGCATGATCATACTATTGTTTTTAGACCTTGCTCATAATTGAAATACTATTGTAACTATAGTAGGACATTATTCATGTGAATTGCTTATCTATATTGAATATGAATGATTGATTATTACTTATATGAATGGCTTATCGGTTATGATTATGATTGAGTGAAATGAGATGTGATTGCCTAAGTTGTAACCGGGGAATGGGGAATGCCCTTTTGGCGTTTCTGTCTTTGGACACCAGTGGAGGTGGTATGGGTCGTTTTCCTATGGTTCCCCTTGGTGCTTTCCCTAATTATTGATTATCATACCTAAGGCATGTCTAGCAGTATTTGGATAGGATATACCCTATTATATCAGACCCTATCGGAGGGGAATTGAGACTGAGTGACTCATGGTAGCAATGGGGATTTGTGGGCGCTCAATACTGGTAACCAACCCATGAGAGGACACGAATCACATTGTGAGGGGCCATTCATTGGTAGGGTCACGTTTAACAAATTTGGGCTCATGGGTGCTAAAGACCAGTAACCAACCCGTGAGAGGACATGAGAGCTTCCCGTTTATTATTTATGGATGACCAATAGGGTTAAGAGTCCGTAGTTTGAGTTGGTCGGAGCCGTATGATACGATGACTCTAGAGGGAAAGGTACTAGAATGGACTACCTAGGCAAGGAATGGAGGTTATAATACCTGAACGAACTATCTAGTGCACGAAAGGGAAGTATCTGACCCTAAGTTGATATAACTAAGTAGATGACTTGCATTGGGCTAAGATTAACCCTAACATGTACCAATACTCATACCAATGGTGGTGAGCGATAGTGTTGACCTAAACCCCAGCCATGGAATGTCCGAGAGGGATACAAGACCCAGTTTCCAATGGAGAACCCAAGATACCGAGATGGTTGATGGATAGTGAATTGAGACCTACCTAGAGGAGTATGGTGTTCTAACTTAAAGCATGTCTGCTACTAGAGACCAGCATATATAGAGTTAGCAACATACTTGTATGACTGTCTCATTTCATATTGCATCTTATATGTCTGGCAATCATTGCAATTTTTATTTGTGAATGAACTACTTGTTGAGCTCTTTTGAACTCATCCCTTTTGGGACAATTTTTGTTAAATCTTACTACAGGTACTAAAGACTTTGAGAATCAGTACTACAAGGCCGACTCATACAGTTCCCAAGGTACTGGCAGTTATGATTATGATGGTGAAGACTACCAGTGTGACGGTGGAGTGTACCAGGATTAGTCAGACTCTGGAGCTAGAGCAACGACATTGGGATACTGAAGTCTTTACGTTTAGTCGTACTTTATTTAAATTGGAAAAGACCTATGTTTAAACTTAGTTTTACTTGTTCTTAGATATTTTTTTAGTTGTAATTCCTTTTGGCATAGACCTACTTTCCACTGTAGTTATAGAGTGATTTTTCGCTACACTATACTATGATTATTCTTTTGGTATCATGTTTTCTGCACTCTGATTTGAATTGTAATCTTTCTTGGAACCATTCTTTGATTAATTCATTATATAATATTTATACATTGATTTAGTCTTGTTCTTGATTATATTATTGTGAATGTAGGAGGATGATTGCTATGAACTGATCTTCGGGGCTATATATCACACACTCGGGTATCGTAGTTAGGGTATTGGCTGAGTGGATGTGACAGATATGCCTCTGTAATTTTTTGAATGTTGGAATATGAATGGATTATAATATGATGTTATATATGGAATCATATTGTAATGTGATTGCTTACATTGTGGTTGTGGAATGGGGAATGTCCTTTTGGTATTTCTGTCACGGGACATCAATGGAGGTGGTATAGGATGCTTTCCTATGTGCCCCTTGGCACTTTCCATAATTACTGGATGGCATACCTAGGACTTATCCAGATATGTTTGGCTAGGAAATCCCATCATATCTCACCCTATCGACATGGGTATTGAAGTCAAGTGACCTGTGGCAACAATGGGGGTTATGGGCGCTCAAGACCGGTATCCAATCCACGAGAGGACATAATCACATTGTGGGGGCCATTCATTGGTAGGGTTGCACATAATAAGCTTGGGCTAATGGTTGCTCAAGACCGGTAGATAAACCATGAGAGGACATGAGAGCTTCTCGTTTAATATATGTGGATGACCAATAGGGTTAAGAGTCCATAGTCTGAGTTGGTTGGAGCCATAGGATACGATGACTTTAGGGGGAAAGATACTGGAACGAACTGCTTGGAGCACAAAAGGGAAGTATCCGATCTTGAGATTGATATGACTAAGTAGATGACTTGCATTGGGCTAGGTATAACCTTGACCTGTGCTAATACTTATACCAATGGTGGAGTGAGAGGATGGTGACCTAAACCCCAGCCATGGTGAGATGGATGCCCTGACCCAACTACCGAGGAGAACCCAAGATACAGAGATTATTAAGGGAAAGTGATTGAGACTGGCCAGAGGAGTATGGTGTTCTATCTTAATGCGTGTCCGCCACTAGAGACTAGCATATGTTAGAGTTAGATGCATACCTGCACATTGTCTCATATCATCTTCATCATGCTTTGTACTTGAATATTGATTGTAGTGGTTATTTGTACTTGAACTACTTGTTGAGTTCTTTTGAACTCACCCTTCGGGAACAATGTTTGTTAGATGACTATGCAGGTGAGGAAGAGATCCCGAGTTCCTGTGGTGAGGACTCTTTCCTATATGATGTAGCTGTAGAAACAGTGGGAGAAGATAATGGTTTGTGATATGACTTGAGTACCAATCTAGACTAATTTGATGTCGCCCATTAATAATGATAGACATTGTCTTGTTCACCATTGGGAACACAAGTTGGATGTAGAACCTCAGATGCAAGTACACAAGCCCAAAGTGAAGAAGGTAAAGGTCGAAAAAGAAGAAGAAGAAGAACCAATGGAAGACTTAGATTGATTCTTAGACTTCTTTAGTTTATCCAGTTGTATTACTTTAGATGTTGATCTACCTTTCCGTTTTTTATTTTTAGAGTTTATTTCTGTTGTACTCTATACTTTGATATTACATTGATATAATTTTTTGCACTCTGATTATTCTTTTGTGATCCTTCTAAGATCCATTTATTGATTACTTTCATTTTAATTACAATAATACAATGATTTGCTCTTGCTCTTCATTATATTATTGTGCTATGTGGGAGGATGATTGTTACGAACTGATCTTCGAGGTTGCCGAGCACACCTCTGAGTATTGCAGTTAGGGTACTAGCTGGGGGGATGTCACAGAGAGCGCAAAAGGTCTAAAATAACCCTAAAAACATGAAGATTAAAATTAGGTTTAAGTTGGAGTTAAGACTCAGCATCAAAGGACCAAGAACACAACACCCGAGCAGTCACTCACCCAATCGACTGCCCATTGGCTTTGAACTGAAAAGGCCTCTTGTTGCCCTATTTCAAAACCTAAACTTTTGGGGCTTCAATAGGACTTCATCAATGTCCTAAAAACACATTCCAAACACTCCAATTAGTCTCCAACACAAAAGCCCCAACTTGGTTTTTAGATAATCACTCGCGGGCATCTCAGAAAGGATGAACTGGTCTAAAAATCAAGGGATAACATGATTCATCACTTAATGGGGTGGGAAAACACAATGAGGAGTAAGAGTACGCATTCCATTCAACCCAAACTCACCAATCTCATCCATAAAGCCAATGTTTCTGAAATTTAATAGTAACCGCAAGCGCACTGTATCGTGTAGCTAACGGGTCGATCTCAAGGAGATATGCCACTTAGAATTCAACTTCTTAATAGTAATGCGAGAGTGTAATGATTCAATTTTTGTTAACTAATTAACTAAACTAAACGATCCTAATCTATATGTCTAATGCAATCGAATTAAAACGAAAAATAAATTAAACACAATCAATGCATAAATAAAAGACAGGAATTGAAATTGCGAATAATAACAATAAAAAGGGGAAGAAAAAAAAAACCAGTTAGTATGTTAAAGCAGTCAGTAAAATTTAGTTCATAATTAAAATGTAGATGCAACACCACCCGTCACCAGAAGCAGAGGCACGACTGTAGGCTTGCTCCAATTATGTGGTTCGAGATTATGAATGAATAGGCAGAAAGTAAATAACAAAGCAATAAACAAAGCAATAAAAGGAAAAGGAAGCCTTAACCAAAGAGAGGCACGACTGTAGGCATCTCTGATCAAGGATCCAGGGGAAGGGAGAACAATAGATAATGCTGAAAGTAAATCCTAAATTAAGAATATAGAGGGGTAGATAGAAGCGGGAATGGAGGGAGGAGAGAAGATTAATAAAGAAGGTTACTTACTTGCGAATTGAACAAACGATTCGAATCTCAATCAACCCTAACAACCAGATCTAGATCTAGAATGATCTAAATCTGCAATTGCTAGACCCAGAGAAAAACGAATCTAAAAAAATTGAATCTTGAAGCTTGAAGCTTGAACTTGAATTGCATTACATAAAAAGATTAAACCTAAACATTGAATCTAGAAATTTAAATCTCATTAATGCAAGCAAAGAAAACTAGAGAAAACATAAATAAACTGAAGAGAAAAGAAAGAATGCTTCTACTAAGCTCTAAGACACGTTTTCCTCTGATGGAGTATGCTCTCCTTTTATAGAGTTTACATGAGATATGAAGCACGGCTGAATTTGAATAAACTCAGGGATTCTATCTGACTCAGCCAATTAGGGCTTTGACGTAGTAATTGCGCCGACTTAGAGAGATCAGATGCATAATTCCACCGTTGGATTTGAGGTTTAAGTAGTCATGAAGCTCTCCTCCAAAAATCAGCACGATCGGACATCGGATGACCGTTCGATGAAGGGTTTGATCAAAACTGGACAAAGGCATTCAAAAACGGGATTTTTCCTCTTTTTCTTTCTGAATATAATTCTTTTTCCTCTTTTTCTTTCTTTAATTAAATCCAAGATAGGAGATAAGATATTGAGGTATGCAAGGACTCTGTTCCATTTGGACTCTCTCAATAATATCTCTGTAGATTTTATTTAAAATCGCTGCCGTAGATCAAATTTGCCTTCTTTATCTCTTCAATATTTCGGAGTTGGCCCATAATCACACATCTCTAGCCCATCATGCTCCAGATCAGGCCCATTTTCACATTTGAGAATTTGATTGGACTTCTTGACGTGTAAAATAGCATGATTCAAGCCCAAAACTCCAAATATTTGCTTAAATCTTGAAAAGTCATAAAATCTGCAAAAACAACATAAAACCCAAGGTAACTCCACTCTAAGTGTATAAAATGCATGTTTTATGCCCTAAGATTTCACACATAAATGTGCTCATCAGCCAACAATCCATCAAAATACCAAGAAGAAAGCTTGAAATAGGGGTTTTTAGAGCACTCTTATCTCAACACGTGATTACCCTTTTGATTTGCGCTTCGGTACTTTCAATTGTGTAAGAACCTCTCCAAAATCCTTCATCTTCTCCTCTCCCATGAGATCAACCTCCAAACACACAAAAAATCCTGTTTATGAAATTAAAGAGCAAAGATATAGAGTTTTAAAAACGAATTTTTGAAATTACCCTGATTTTGGTCAAGGGGCGGTTGATCAAACTGTGCTACCGATCTCAATTGACCGGCCCTCTATCTTTTTCATACAAAGGCCGATTTCAACAAGCTTTTGAGGGCCAAAACCTCTAAATATTTTCAAATCAATGGTATAATTTACTTTGGCATTTGAGTTCTCTAACATCGATTTTTGTGCATGCCAAAATATTATTTTTATGCTTTTCGAATTGACTTTCTCTCTCCTCTTCAAATCAATTAAGGTGGTCAGGTCTTCTTCTAGTTCATCCGAGTCCATAGGTTCGTTTTTCCGAACTCCCGAGCTCAACTTGGATGGTCCAAAGCTACCTTCTACTAGCACTGCGGGTTCGTGGGTCCGAGATGTAAGTTTATCGATTTAGAATTTTTAGAAATTTCACACGTTGACCACCCCATGATAATTGAACACCCCTAATCTGCTTCTTTCGGATGACTCTTGGTTGTCAAAATACAAGTAGCATGTTTTTAAAAACATATTATATGAAACACATTGTTCTACATATTTAATATGGATCATCATAAATTAAAGATGTATCCTTTTTGCAATTTTGAAATTCATGATTGTAAACAAAATAGATTTGTTTTGAGAAAGGTCTTACTTTGGTTCCACTGTTGAAAGTTTAGTTCGGATGCAATTAAAACCCGGAACCACCATGACCCATTTAACCATAATTTGGCATTGATGGTGTGGATTTTGGTTTTTATTTTTTATATTTATTTTAAATAATAATAATTATTTTATTTGCAATGTCTAGTGATAAAAAGTTTATTTATCATTATTTTGGTTCATATATTTATTTGTATTCCTATGGCTGTATATTTGGATATTTGTGTGCCTATGGAGACATTTGACAAGTAGTATGTTTAAATATATATGGTCTAGCCAAAGGTTGTATGTTAAAGCGGTTAAAGATCCAACTTCCCTAGGGCTGCGTTTGTTTGCAAAGGTGGGGTGGGAAAAAAGGGGTGGGAAAAAAAAACATGTGGGTCCTACATGTAGTGGGGTGAGGGAGGAGAAAAGGAAAGGAAAGGGTTTTGTGGAAAAGTGATGGGGTGGGTCCCACTTTTTACTTTTCCCAACTTTTCCTCAAAATCCTACCAAATATGTGGGGTTTTAAAATAGCATGGGGTGGGAAAGTTGAACTGCCACATCAGCAGACAAGGTTCCTTGATTCTCCCACTTTCCCACCCCAAGCAACCAAACACTCTACCATTTTAGGATTTAAAGGAAAAGTAAGAAATTTACACATTTTTCAAGAATTTTCCCACCCCTTTTTTCCCACCCCACCTTTATTCCAGCAAACAAACGCAGCCTAGGGGAGGAGGTCTTGGGTTCACACCCATCAGTGGCATTAATATAAAAAAGCTCCCTTGAGGATGTAAATCGTGGTGCGCGAAAGCTGGCGGCCAGGATGAACCTCATATCCAAAAAAATATATATGGTCTAGAATGTAGTGTTTACCAAAAAAAAAACCAACAATCGTTATCTGTATGATTGTACATATATACATTTTTTTTATGGTATCCAAAAAAATTATTAGAAAATATTAGATTTTGAATATACATGAAAATGATTAAGAATCAAAATCAACTTAAGTTGGGATCCATTACCCCAAGGGTGGCCTACCCTCAAGATCAAACAACACATTCGGAGTAAGCCCTAAATGTTAGGACATTGGTCACATACCTAAAATATAGGGCTGTGCTTCTTTGTGGTCCAATCTCACGACCAGATTAACCATATTGTTTCTTATATAAAGACAATAAGATGCTTTTTATGTAGAAGTAGTAACACTAAAGAGGTATTAAATTTGAAGCTTTGTTTCTTCCTTTCCCATTCCTTAGGTCTATGAGTTCCGGTCTTTTAAGACTGATTGACAAAAATTTATGTACAAATATAAAATTATGTACAAATATAGGTACGTATATGTATTCAAATAGTACAATGTTTTGTAGATGTGGATCACGTGGAAGCATTATTAGAAAAGAAATAAGAAACAAAAGCAAATAGAGTTAGGCGAGTGCGCAACTGGTCTGGGCACTCACACCTCGCAATATAAAATCTCAGTTGACTTTAAAGCATTATAAACCATACCTGGCCCTCTCTTGCACTATATTTAACCCAACTGGCCACCTTCTCAACATCATCATCATCATCATCGCATTGCAGAACCAATCACACTGTATTACCATCGTCTATCCTATTTTCGATCTGCAGCTGCTACTACTCCATCGTCTCCCATGGAACATAAAGCTTTGCTTGGACTTCTCATATTCTTCCTGGGTTTCTCCTATGTTCTTTCTTCCAGACCAGTTCCCCATGAATCTGGTAAGGGTTTACTTCTGTAGTTCTGTTCGATCTTTTTGTCATTTATTCAAATGGGTTTTTTTCTTGCTTCTCTTTGATCTTTCATGTTAACCTGATGTGCATGTTTTATGATTCACAGCTTTTCACAGAGAAGGCAGTCAAGACCCATCATTCCAAGAATTTGTGGAACAGGTATTCCTTCCCCCTCTCTCTCCCCCTTCTGGGTGTGTTTTTTAGTTTATTGCAAAAGTGGATGGTTACGAAGTAAGCTATTGTTTGAATGATGCAGGGTTTTACAAATGAAGGAAACTATGGATTGGACTTAGAGGAGACAATTATTAGAGGAAGAATGCAAATTCAGAGCAATGACTACCCAGGAACAGGAGCAAACAACCACCATGACCCAAAGACTCCTGGGAGAAGTTGAATTATGAACTACTGGCATCTTGATCAACATAAACATGTAGAGTTCTTGTACCCTTTTAGGATTTAGTTCTGGGTTTGGCCTGTTAGATTTATTGTAAACTTTTAGTACCTAAGTTTGGGGTTGGCTTGGAGATTCTCTCTCTCTCCCTCTCTCTGTGTTAACATAAACTCTGATCTTTTTGTAGTTATCTTCTGAATTATATGTCAACCATGTTTTTCTTATTTTTATAATCACTAGAAGTCTAGCCATTCAGATTGTTTAATTACAGAAAACTTGTGCTAAAAATTGCATCTTTTGGTAGTTTTGTCCATGTTGATGACCATTACACAGTAGATTCCCACTGCAAAAGAGCAATTAATAAACCCTGATGTCATGCAAGCTAGTGTGCTCGAAAGACTTCTACATTCAGTGTAAGGTTAGAATTTAAATGAAAAGTTAAAAAGTTTTCTTAGTTTAATGAATTAATGTATGAAAATTTGCTTGGAAAACGAGTGGAACACATCAATACACAACTATTCACAAAACTTTTCTAAGGTGCTGGTTTTACTTTTCTGTTGACTTGTTTAGTCCTTTTCCTAATGGAAGCATTTCATCCCAAACTAATCTTCCCAGGTCAATGATTAATTGGGTTGTTTTCGTATTTCCATTTTACCTAATTTTACAAATGTGATTTGATTGGATGAGTTAACAGTGACCTTATTTGATATTTTTAATATCACAAGGGATTCAATTAAAAAAATACATTTTTTTTTCCGAATCGAATCTGACTGTAATCAAACTTCAGAGAGTTCAACTGAAATTACTGTTAATATAAAAGTGTTTGTTTTTTTGGTGAAAATGTGCTTTATATTAAACTGGAAAAGAAAAGAAGAAAAAAAATACAAGCGTTGGTAGCGTTTCCCACCAGCATCTTGGTGAACAAGTCGAATCAGATCCGGGGGAAGATCGCTAGGGCACAACTGAGTTTCTCCAAGGGAGATCGCATAGCTTGCTTAAAAGTCAGCAGAAAAGTTGGATTCTCTTACACGATGCTTTAATACACACCGATGAAATCCCAGTTTGATATCAAGAATATCTTATACAATACCTCTTGCTGCCCATGGGCTTTGCATGCTCCCAATGAGGATTTGAATTGCAAAATGTAAATCAGATTGGATCTGTATTTGTGGGTATCCATGATATGCTGCCCTTTGTAGCCCACATATGCGTAGAACATTAGAATCCTCACATTTCCCTGCCGTAGCGAATATGACTTGGCCATCAGGATTATGTTAATATAAAAGTTGCATTCCCACATAAGGCTCTCATATGTGTTAAGGCTCTTTTTGGTATCAATTATCATTCTCAATTATGAGAATTTTAAATTATTTGGCATCTATTATCAATTTTGTCTTTATTTAAAATAATAGAAAAGCCTCTAAAATCCATAATACACTTTTTGTCTATTATGGATTATGGTGATAATTTTATTATCTTCATTTATGCAAAGGTTTACTTAAAATATTATAGTTAAGATGAGGGTAAACTAGTCAATACACTTATTTTTCTAAAAAACCGTACTTTTTTTTTCTTTTCTCTTTTCTCACTTGCTCACTATCATTTCTAACAATTTTTTGTTTTGACAAATTAAACTTATTTTTCATTCCATAATTTATTTTTGACAAAATTCACCAAACCATTTTTCATTCTTGACCAATAATGAATTCTTGTACTTATTTATTTTAAATAGGCATAATAGAGAATGAGAATCAATACCAAAAGAACCTAAATAAGGTTTAGAAAAAGGTACCAAAAAAGGTAAATGTATTACTACCTTGCCTTTATTTATAAAGGACTCTTTTCGGGTTTAATGCCGTAATCAAGCATTCAACAAGTAAAATTCTATCCCAAAAACACAAAAGACAAGTAAACACTCGAGATGCGCCGAATTTGACCTTCTCTTGAGTGTTTTTTAATTACTATTTTCCCTTTCCTTTTACGTACAAATGAAATATTTATTGTAAAAGTTTGCCCATTTCCCTAGTTTTAATCTCATGGGATTTTTATTGGTATCCAAAATGTTCTAAGTATATGCTTTGATTTTGATATTTAAGGTGGAAGGGTCCATGACTACATGCAAAAAGGTTCCATGCATCGATTATTGTAAAATATGGGGTGTCATTGTCATTGATATATATTTTAGAGCACGGAGTTGAGGTAAGAAAGATTCTAAGGTCTACATCCTCCCAAATTCTCTTCCTTGCAATTTTGATATGCAAAATCAAAATATGTTGTAAGTGCATTTTTTTTCTTCTTTTCATTCTCCTTGGAATCAAGTAGGTTTATATGAGTCCAGATCCTCACCCTGTCAGGGGACCACAGACTGCTCCCCGACGGCTTCCCAACCACACAAATACGTGGGGCCCACAGGTGAAAAACATTTTAAAAAAAAATTAAAAAAAACTTCAAATTTTCACCTGTGGGCCCCACGTGTTTGTGTGGTTGGAAAGCCGTTGGGGAGCAGTCTGTGGTCCCCTGACAGGGTGAGGATCCGGACTCAGTTTATATGGGGGGAGGGTGTGGTATTATCTTCTCTTAACATCACACCATGAAGTCCAAGACTAAATAAATTCAAGTTTGGGTTGTCCCATTTTAAGTAGTGTGTCACTAACTGGGTCCAGTCAAATTAGAAAACTGAGATCAGATATTGGGCCTGGAGTTGGGGTGTCTGATGAGATTGTTTTAAATATAGAGAGTTTCATTTGGGCCTTTCGCTGACAGTGATGCATGCAAAAAGGCAAAAATGCAAACATGCAAAAATGTTGTGCTCTGCAGTCTATGCAAAATACAAGCCTTCTTGAAATCGAAATTGCTTCAGTCCTGTGCATTAGTCTCATGCAGAATTTCGGACCATCGGATCCGAAATTCCAGTTGAGATTTCGATCTCAAACGTTGAATATCAAGGGTCAAGATCGAAATCGTACAACCAGAGTTGTCTCACATAACAGTCATGCATATTTAATGCGCAGGATTGAAGCAAAGTCTTCTTGGAAAGTATCCCCTGCTCCTCAACACCTCAGAGTTCCAAGTCTCATCAGTGCAAGATTGGATGACTTTAATCTATGTTTTAGAACTTGAGGCCCGTAAGGAATTCTTTTCTCTTAGCCTCTTCTTTACATATCAAAAAACTGATCATCAGATCTGATTACAAGCCTGCAATTTTGGCCCTTAATGGGCTGTTTCATTCACTAGTTTGGACCAGCAGTAGCCTTGTTGAGGAGATCCTCTCCCTGGTTAAAAATTTTCTTCCATTTGTTTTTGTGTTGCAAATAGAGATGATGAAAACTTCTTGGCTGACTTTCTAGCCAAGGGTTTAAAGTTGCTGAGTTTGTCACATTTCTGGTGGCTATCTTCCCCTTTCATTGTAAATAATTTGGGACCAGATATCCATGATTGGGTACGTTTGTAGGGAGTAGGAGTACATCCAAAGAATTTTGGGCTAATAAAAACCCAGCAAAACATTAAGTTGGATTGCAAACTTGCAACGTTGACTCAAAAACTCCAACATGTTGAACAAGAAAGAGAGAGAGAGAGGAAGGGGGGGAAAAAAAAAAGAGAGGCAAATAGAAGAAGAAAGGAAATTGGATGCTCAAAACTATAATGCATTGCAGGAGAAAGCAGACTTATTAGCAAAACTGTTGTTTGACCGAAATTTAGTATTAGATAATGATAAACCATTATGTTTCATTCAACCAACGTATAATTTAGCTAAGAACCAAACAAGTTCACCTTATTTGGAAATTAACTTTTATTTATATTTTAATTGACCAACACCTAATCCAGTTAAATAAGAGTCTAGATTACACAGAAGTAATCTCATTCTTGTTTGGTAACACATTATTCATTGTTATTTTTTGTGCATATATTCCTTAAATAAATTAATCTATTAGTTGTTTTGTTTTACTGAGTCAGTGCATTATCATTGTAGGGAATGTCTCTTAGTTGGGATTTTTGGTGTTGGCATTGCCACACACACTATCTTCCATATGAACAGTTGTTGGATAAATTACTTTTTATGTGTTTTTATATTTAAAAGAATTATTGTTGTAGTGGAATTTTTTAGATGATACATTGTTCATGGGGAGAATCCTATAATTTTTTTAACCTTTGTGGTTTTTCCTTGTTTGTTTTGATGTCTATATTGAACAAATCTTTTGATCTAAGGAATTATTATTACAAAGGTGTGTATCTTTATTAGTGTTATTTGAGTAACATTAGTTTTGGTTCAAATGAAATTAGAAAAACAAAATTGGACCATCTACCATACAAGAGGAGGCTCATCTCATCGAGGCTCACACTATTGCTCTTCTCATCTCGGATCTCCTTGCAGAAGTGTGAGAACAATTCAATTTGATTTTACAAATCTTTAATAACAATCTTTGACACTTAAATGATTTTTTCTTTTGAATTTTTATCTTTTAGAGAATCGCTGTTTGATTGATTTTACACAATGAGGGAACTATGTAGAAGTTGCAACATGTAAAACTTTAGATGACACGAATAAAAAAAAACCTATTTTTCACGACAATTTGAAACCATAACCAAAAACTCGTAAACCATCGCCAAAAATAAATGCCTACGATTTCTTACTGTCGTCGGAAAATCTGCAACTATTTTTTGGATTTGACTGGAAAAATATTTTTGGCAACGGTTTCTCGCAAACCATCGCCTAAAAGAGCAATTATCGGCGACGGTTTCTTGTAAACCATTGCTGAAAATCGCATTTTTAAAGACGGTTGCTCATAAACCGTCGCCGAAAATGAATTTTTTTATTAGGTATTTATCACATTTTTAGCAACGGTACAAAAGATAACTGTCACCAAAAATACCCCCTTTTTTAATTGATAAAAATCATCATCCTAATCCAGAAAAACATACACCTAAAGTGACAAATAATATTTAGAATTATCAAAAATCCTAATATGTATGCACTATTTTTCAAGTACCAAAATAAAAATAAAGAAAAATATTGTATAACAATTAATCATTATATAGTGCAATGAAAAGTTGTTAAGTTGGTCTATGAAGTACATGAACCACTAACAATTCCAAATGAACAAAGTACAACAAAGGGAGGAAAGAAAAATATTAGTAATTTTACAAAACTTACTTTGAAAATGACTGATGTTTCTTGTTAAATCTACATATTCCTATAGAGGCTAATGCCAGTGCTAAGTGCCTCCACGAACTTGGATATCAATTGCATCAAGTTCATACCCTCTGACTTGACAAATCAACTTTCTCATTCACTTCTACATCAATTCAAGTTTCTAGATAAGCAAATTGGATTCATCTTCCATACCTGAAACACACAAGGAAAAATCAGATGATTTCATATAGAATCATGACCACTACATGTGTTAATATGCATCAAGGAAAATCCATATCCATATGTTGAAGGGTTCAAAATTCCTATAGGATGAGAAGGAAATAGTTAAAGGGTTGGTACAAATTTTAAGAAAGGATTGTGAACTTCTCCAAAACTCTCTCTTTTCTTTCTTTTTCTTTGATTCTTTTTACCACTCTATATTCCTCTCATTTTTTTTTTCTGCTTTTTTTTTTTCTTCTTTTTTTTTTTCCCCCTTCCTTTTTATTTTTTCCTACTCTTTGTTGTTTCTGTTTTTCTGCCAGAAACAAAGTACAGATAAAGAGAGAGAGGAGGGAGTTTAGGGGGGCATCGGGGGGCTATGGAGTTCTTTTTTGGATGAATAAATAATATATTAAAAAAAAAAGCTCATACAACAAGCCCAAGAAATCGCAAAGGAAAAGAGCAAGGACAGGATCCAAGAAAAGGGCCAAATAGAGGCCAAAAGAAACTATTTTGCATAATTTTCTTTTTTCTTTTTCTTCTTCCACTTGGAGGACTTGAGGTCAACCAGAAAGTTGTCACCAAACGGGTTGTGCCCTTTAGTAGTACGATTACTTCTTCTACACCCGCCACGCTTGAGATCATGCATAGGAGGGGAGAGCGGAGAGTCAGGAGCGAGCTTAATAGGAATCAGATCACAAACCTGGGCTTTAGTAGCGAGAAAGTCGGTAGAAGGCAGCAAAAAGGGGCTGGGGGGAAGGGAGAGAGGCGGCGAGGGGGTTGACGGTTGGGCTAGAGGGAGAGGAAACAGGCTCAGGAGAGTCTCGGAGCATAAGGAGAGCGGCTCGGTGGGAAGGCTCTGGGGAGAGAGAGAGGTTCGGGCTCCTATGGTAAGAGAGCGAATGATGGGCTGATGGGCAGTGAAGGAGGGTTAAAGTGGTAGAAGTAGGGTTAAAGGATTTGGGAAAGTTGGGATGGGTTTGGGCTAGGATCTGAGCTTCAAAAATGTGAAAAGACGGCTTAAAAGATGGGCTAGAAGAGGGGCCATGAATGGAAGGGGTTGAGGGGCTGAACTTGAGAGTTTTGGGGTTGGGGCAGGGAATTGGGCCCAAGATAGAGGAAGGGGTAGTAGAAATGGGCTTGGGACAAGAATTGTGGTGGGCTTCCAAAGAGGGATAGAAATTAGGATTGAGGGATCGTAAATAGGGGGTTTGGCAGAGAGGGGCGAAATCGATGGGATAAGAGAGAGAATCGGTGGTATGTTGCAAAGATGGTTCAGCTTGAAATAAGGTATGGATCGCAGAGGTGGGAGACTCTGTTAGGCATTCGAAGAGGTGATCAACAAGATTCAGAGAGTCTGAACCAAGGTCAGAAGGTTCAAGCTGATTTTGAGGATTGTGCAGCTGTTTAATGGAGAAGGCAGCAAGCTGTTTGACTGGTCTTTGGGTTGCAAAGGAAAGCTTCATTGAGGCTTCAAATTCCTCAAAGATCAGACTGTAGAAGGGAATGTTGCTGGCCTTCGTG
The DNA here is from genome assembly GCF_041222555.1 of Hakea prostrata. Taxonomy (NCBI): domain Eukaryota; kingdom Viridiplantae; phylum Streptophyta; class Magnoliopsida; order Proteales; family Proteaceae; genus Hakea; species Hakea prostrata. The sequence continues at coordinate 41,027,189 of NC_142601.1, read as the reverse complement.
TGAAATCCAGCCCTATCCTAACCCTGACCTTGACCCAGAAACCCTATTGTTTGTAGGTCCGAAGACCCAAAGTAAAGGAAGAAGCCAACTATGGGCCATCTCAGTGGAAGACATGGTGTTTGACCCAAAACCCATGGAAGTTGATGTTGGTGTTCCTGTAACGCCCCAATCTCCATGTAAGGAGAAAGTCGTCATTGATCAAGGATCGACATTACTTAGGTAGTGAACCAAAATACACTAAGAGGGTCATCCACAGACAATGTGAATAATAAAATCCACCAAAAATACAAATGATCGCAGCGAAAAATATTCAAATATAAATCAAAATGCTTCCGTGAATTGTCTCATAATTTTAATGAAATCCAAGTAAGGTCTAGAACCCAAGATTTACAACTAATAGGAAATTTCAATATTTATCTATCCTAAGAGATGTAGTAGACATGATCTTGATCTTCATCCTCCGAATATCCATCATCCCTCTGATCAAGTCCATCATCTGTAGAAGTAAGGGGTAAGTTTCAGGAAGAAACTTAGCAAGTACAACCTAACACATATCAACAGTTTCCTTTCTTTTGATATTTGATATTTAATTAAATAGAATCTTATACAAATAAAATTAACTAACATGTATAAATGAGAAAATAAAGTCATGGCATGCTCAATGATATGAATGAAACTCAATGATGCTAAGAAGATATAAATAAACCATACACTCATTGGTCTAGGGTCGATAGGATGCCCCATGCCATTACATGGCTTGCGCGCATTACACAGCCTTAACATACATTCTCATCCAAAAACACAACTACCATCTCACATGCATACATGGTCTAAGGTCGATCGGATGTCCCATGCCGTTACATGGCCTGTGCGTGTTACACAGCCCAACATCCATCTACCTTAACCAAATGTTTTGGAATCAATGTATGTTCCATGCCGTTACATGGCCTGCGCAAGTTATACAACCTTAACATACATTCTTATCCAAAACATCTACTAATTCAACATCACACATAATGCTAATATGATCATGACATGTCTTAATGAATCATATGCAAACAATGCAAGATCATATGAAAATGATGAATTTTGGATATAATCCATTATAAAATTGATGCATAATACAATAATAAATAACTCGATAAAACACAATTCTAAAGATACATTCATGCTTATAGAAAATATTAATAAATTCAAGGGAGAAATTAATTATTGATAGATCATAATAATTTCATAAAACATAATCTAAAAGAATACATATTTATATACTCAAGAAAAGATACTAATAAATCAAGATAGACAAAATCTAAAATGTATTTATACTCAAAAACAAATTATTAAATCAAATGAATAAATCATATACTAATAAACTATGTAAATCAAACATCATCTAAAACGTAATCATAATCAAGCTAAGTTATAAATTCAAGAAAAGAATCAATCACTAAGAAGTCATGTAAAACTATAAATCTAATCGTAGAAAAAGAAAACAATAATATATTGAAAGTATGAAGATTGTACTTACCGTGGAGAAATCACAAAAAGAATATCACCCTTAGATAGAGGGCCTTCAACGCTCTAAATTATCTTCTTCTTTTCTCTGCACCCTTGTCTTTCTTTTCTATTATTGCTTAACCAATATAGGCTCTCAATTCTCTTGTTTAATATACTCACCATTAACTCGACATTCTCATCATCTTTCTTCTCTCCCCTCAATATTCCTCAAGATCCTCAATATTGTCTCTTCCTAAACTACACCTAAATCCTCGTAAACTTCACGTTTCTTTCACCATCAATTTCTCTCTCCTCTCAATATTCCCTCCTCCTACCATCCATTTCTCTCTCCTCAATATTCCCTCCTCCTAAAACTCCACGATTCCATCAACCATCTCCTCCTAAATTCCCATACTTAGTTTCTCTCAATACTTGATTCCCTCAATATTGGATTCCTCTTTTTATTTGATTACATATTTTCTCTCTCATGCAATATTTGATTTGTCCTTTATTCCCTATTTATGCAATATTTTCTTTATCATTTAATCATTCTTTTATTTATGCAATGTTTTTGACTTCTACGCATGAAATCCCTCAGATTCTAAATTCGATCCGGGTGGGATTAAAACAATATCAAAATATGTAATATAATTTATGTAGTTATGAGCATTGAACCCTGGACCTCTTTCTTTATTCAAGGTTCTTGTTAACCGTTTAGCTAATCCTCAATCTATGATCTATGATTGAATTTAGCAAATAAATTCTAGTAACTATGTTAATTCCATACTAGTTCGGTTTTTAACGGTAATTATTTGAATATCAATACAAAATGCCAAGACTACCCCTATGCTTTAGTTGCGGGTGTTACAGTTCCATACTTGGAAGCTTGTTCAGAACTAGAAAGGAAACTGCACCTAGTTGAAGATGAGTCTAGTTGATGGACTTGAAATATAGTTAGACATGATTCGAAGGCATTTCTCTATACTAGGTAAGTCATATGTTGTTTTGGGAGAAGCTCATTAGGTTTGGACTTGAGTTGGGCCTTCAACTCCCTGTCTTTGCTTTGCTGACTGGCTTGGTCGACTGGGTGGTCGATTGGGCAAATCGACCAACAAATCGACCAACAGGGTCAGAATCTGACAGAATCTTCTGTTTAGGTCTGTTGGTGCTCTATTTAATATGAGTATGAGTTTCATAGCCTCCTTTGTTTCTAAAACCCTCAGAGAACGTGGGAAGACTCTCTCAAAGCCTCTCCTTGGAGTTTGTGAAGAACATTGCAAGATTTCAAGCTTCTCATCTTCGATCCTTCAATCTAAGGTTAGTAATCGTTCTTATGTCATATAGATCTACTTCTATGATTTATTCTTGATTGAGACTATGAGGAAGATGTTGCATTCTTGCAACCATCTCTTCTATAATCTCCTTCCATTATTAAGGTTTTATGACATTTACATTGATCTTTGCCATGATCCTTGTAAAACTCTCATTAAACTATGATCACTCTCTAGATTCGATTTCTTAAGCATGACAGATCTATTTTGCATGATGTTCTCATGTATGATCTCTTGCTTGTCATCTACTAGAATGAGATCTGATCATCTTTAGTTTTCCTTTGGATTCATAGTATGTTTTCATCGAAAACTAGGGATTTTACCAAATTAGAAAGTCATGATTTCAAATTAGTAAGTAGTGTTTTTTATCATTGTTAGTGGCTAATCTATACTACTTTAGTGTTAGAATATTGTCCTAGAGGTTTCCTCCAAGTTTCATAGAGTTTTGGATCTTGTAGATTGAGTTTCGGATCAAAAATCACATTTTTGCTCCGTACTGTTTCAGGTGGTCGATTGCTTGGTCGACTGGACCAAGCTACCACCCAATCGACCAAGCAAGTCAGTAGCTCTATTTTTCGCTTGATTTGATTCGTTTGATCTTCGATCTTTTAGGCCTCTTTCCTAATGTTTGTATCTATGATTGTTTAGAGTTTATTTGCTAAGTTTGGAACCTCTCTCTTTGATCTTTGAATATTCATCAAAGCTATTTAAGGTGGACAGTTATTTCCATAATTACATAGATTGTGTGAATCTTAGTTTCTATATTTGGATTCTCTTAGATTCACTACCATAAATGAATTTTCTTATTATTCTATTACTGATGCAAGTACTTTGACTACAGTAGTAGCATGTTCATGTATTCTTTTGATTATGAATACTTATTCTTATCAGTTACATATGCGATTGATTGTTTAGGGTATCTTTCTATATGATGAGATATCGGTTATGTATGTTGTGACTGATTTGAGAATGTGATTGAATATGTATGATTTGGGATTGGAAAGTGTCCTTTCGACATTTCTGTCATTGGACATCAGTGGGAATAGTATGGGATGTTTCCAATGGTGCCCTTTGACACTTTCCCAAATCATTTATTGTCATACCTAGGGCTTGTCTAGCAGTGTTTGGCTAGGAATACTCCTGTTATATCAAACCCGATTCGGAAGGGTTTTGAGACCGAACGACCCGTGGCAGCAATGGGGATTCATGGGCACACAAGACCGGTAACCAACCCATGAGAGGACATGAATCACATTGTGGGGGTCATTTGTTGGTAGGGTTGAAAATAGTAGACTTGGGCTCATGGGCGCTCAAGATCGGTAACCAATCCGTGAGGGGACATGAGAGCTTCCCGTCTGTTATTTGTGGATGACCAATAGGGTTGATGAGTCCGTAGTCAGGGACTATTTTGACTCTAGTGTGAAGGATACAGGAAAGGATTGCCAGGGGCAAGGAATGGACATATCTGGATCTGAGTTGATATGACTAAGTAGATGACTTGCATTTGGCTAAGTTTTACCTTGACATGCGCCAATACTTAGACCAATGGTGATGTGAGAGAGCGGTGACTTATACCCCAGCCATGGATTGTCCCGAGGGATGCCGGGCCCATTACCAAACGACGTTGTGTGATTGAGACCTTCCCAAAGAAGTATGGTGCTATGACTTAAAGCATGTCTACCTATAGAGACCAGCATACATAGAGTTAGATTCATACATTCATTGTTTGTTTTATATCGCATTGCATCATGTTATGTTCTGCAATCATGTTATTTATGTTGTTGTCGATTAACTTACCTTGTTGAGTTCTTTTGAACTCACTCCTTTTTATGCAATCTCTTTTGTTAGACTACTCTACAGGTACTGAATACTATGAATGGCAATATGAGGAAGTGTAAGCTGAAGAAGCGTACTATACGCAAGGTGCTGGCAACTATGAAGATCTCGTTGATGATTCCTTGTGTGATTATGTTACATACCATGATTAGCTCTTCCGTGGAGTGGGAACGTCTGTGCGTGGTTGATGAAGTCTATGTTTATGAAGACGTTCTCTATAAAGTAGAAAACATTTAGTTTAGTTTGATTATCATTTCCTTACTTTCCTTTGAGAACAGTTGTATTTTCTCTTTGATTTATGAGCTACATTCTGCTATAACTGTGGAGTGAGAATCCGCCTCACTTTACTCCTTATTATATCTACATTTGGTATCATTTCCGCACTCTGATTACATTGCCATTTCTTTCCTTATTTGGATCTCTTGTTCATTTCATTATACATTGATTATATTCTGTTCATGATTATGTTATTGCATATGTGGGAGGATGATTTCCTCGATACTTGTTCTTCGGGGCTGTGGATCACACACTCTGGTATGCCAGATAGGGTACTGGCTGGGTGGATGTGACACTTTAGGAGAAGAGCCACAAACCATCGGCGGCAGAGATTTGAATTTTCTCTTGTTGTAGGTGTTTGCAATCACTGGGGGAATAGCTTTCACCAGAGAAGAGTCGAATGGCCTAGCAACAACGGAATCAAGAACATCAACAGTGATTTTCTCTAGGGCATCAATCGTGGACTGAGGTAGAATACCATTGAAACCAATCAGCAGAAACATCTTGAACGACGGGGAGGCCATCTTCAACATTCATGCGATCTTCCTGGCGAGGCAGAATGGAGGCTGTATAAGGACAATTGGTAGCAGAAGCAGAGTAGGATGTGTCTTTGTGGCCGAAGGAAGAGCACAGTGAACAACGTAGGGGCACCCATTCGTACACAATAAGCTAAGCATACCTCAGGCCGTGATCGTCAGTGATGGTGATGGCCAGCGAGAGAGGGTTTGCGGTAGAGAAGTCCACACTCATCCGCGCGTAGGAAAGTTTTTCCATGGAGAGTGTTTTGGCATCAGCATGCAGAGGCTTGCCAATTGTAGAGCCAATAAGGCTCAGACAGTCAATGTTCCAAAACTCGAGAAGAAAACCAAGGAGGCAAATCCATAGGGGCAAGGTGCTGAAGTTGACCTTGTGGAGAGGCGAGGAGGGAGACCAAGGTTTAGTGAAGCCTAGAGACTTTCCAATAGACCAAGGGGAGCCATCTAAGGCGTGAGCTTGACAAGCCTGAGAGGAGAAATTGAAGAGTAAAATTCCAAAGTCAAGCAGGTATGTCTCCATGAGATCTATGGCTTTCCATTGTTTAGCTAGAGAAGTCTTTAGGATACTGGGGGTGGGGGTGGGGTGGGGGGGACATGGCCAAGGAATTGGCCAATGGTCGATTTCTAGCAATGGATGCTAGAGGCCGTAGCGGAGGAAGGGCAGTGAGCAAGCAGAGATGAGTTGGAGGAGCTAGGAGGGACAAAAGTGAGGTTAAGATTTTTAGTCATAGAGGAGAGGTTAGAGAAGAGAGAGTCCAGGGCCTAGGGGGGGACATATGTGGGATGTGGGGGAGAGAGGAGGGTCAGAGGAGGGGGAGGAGAAGAAGGCATCTCCTCCAGAAATACCTCTTCCCCCAATTTCGGCAAAACCACAGGTTATTTCCTGCTTTACCACTATTACAACTAAGTTCTCCTTGCCGCCTCCCCTCCCGCTTGGAGGCAAATCCACAAGGGCAAGGAATTGGCCAATAATGGCCGATTTCCAGCAGTGGATGCTAGAGGCCGTAGCGGAGGAAGGGCAGTGAGCAAGCAAAGATGAGTTGGAGGAGTTAGGAGGGACGAAAGTGAGGTTAAGATTTTCAGTCATGGAGAAAAGGTTAGATAAGAGAGAGTTCCAGGGCCTAGGGGGGACATTTGTGAAATCTGGGGAGTTGGCACCTTCAGATTTCAAGTTCCAGTTTAAAGCCATCACATTTTAATAAAACTTTACAGGAGTCATGAAGACAAAACCCAAGATTAACGTGTTGTCACTAAACTGTATTTGAATATGAAACCAAATGAATCTCAAGGTACCATGTTTAGCTACAAGGGAAAGAAAAATGTGGAGTTATACACTAAGTAACAACCAACCAAGAGGAAATCAAATACAGAAGGCTCCAGCTATGTAGTTGGTTTCTGCTCATGAACCCATAAAAAGGTGTAGCCAAAGAGCCAAAACAAACTTATAAGAATTCAGGAATAGAATATCAATAGCAATGAATCATGATATCCACATTACAATGAATCAAATAAACATTGATTACATCCATCAATGTGCTTCAGTAGATTTTCACTGCTTAAAATTCCCGGAAGGATGAGACTGAACTTTGAACGTCTCAGCTCGAAACCAGAAACTATGTTACAAAATGATGATACAACATATAACATAAAAAGGAAAGCATGAATTAAAGATTACAAGATACCATGAAGGAAGATCAGCTGATTGAGTCTAGAGCTGGCATCAAGAGTGATGTTTGTAGTTTGTATTAGAGAAGGGATTTCTGACCATCCTCACAAGCCAACCTCCTGATGCAAAACTTTTTCAAGTACTAGTGACACCTGAAACCTGGGGAACAATCACTGGTGCGGTTGGGTGGGAATCTCTGTATGGTTTAGAGTACTTGTTTTTGAAGTTCTTTCTAGGTTTTCCTGCCTGTATTTGAGAACAAGAAAAAGACAACCGGTTATGGTAAATCTAAAGAAAAATTCACAGATGATGGGAATCTAGAATAAAGAAGAAATGACATAAAGCATTAGAAAGGCTCATTCATGACAAATCGTGAAGCTTAGAATGTTAAATAGTTTTTGTTTCAACATATCGTGATGCTAGTTTGTTCAGATATGGATGTCTAGATACGGATACACCAACGTCGTATACCTTGGAGACACTGTATGTAAATGTAACGTAAGAAATTTCCAAGTTATAGATACCATCCTTTGGCCTGTGAACGAAGACAAAGTCCAAGTCCAGGCTTTTATGTGAAGTAAATGGTTTGAGTGCCAGTAAGCAGGTATGAAGAATCCTCTTTATGAACTTGTAGGTATGGTAGTGAATTACATACTCCATTAACTTGTTCTCATATACAGGAAAGATCTCCATCTCAATGGAAATATACAACTCAAACCTCAAATCCTACCTGAATTTACATGTCACTTGACTAGTATCCCATTAAACTGTTCTCATATACAGGAAGTTACCCATCTCCATGAGGAGATATAAAACTCAAACCTCAAACTCTACCTGAATTACATATTGCCTGGCTAGTATTCTCACCAATGCAGGCAGTTATTACCTAGATAGCTAACGAGGTCCCCTGACAAAGCTTCTAATTAATGATGTTCATGGAGATCAAACAGGAATTAAAATACGAAATCTACGTTATGTATAACTATCACTCTCTCAGGTCCATTACCCAGCAATCAAAACTTAAAAAGGGGAAAAAGTGCAATAACAAAGTCAAAGCCTTACAAATTTCAGCCAGCATTCTTGATGTTTGTGTTCATAAATATTTGGCGAATAGCACCCTGTCTCAGAAGGGCATCACCAGGCTTTGCATCTTTAGCCTGATCCAAGCAGGCCTGACAACAGTCAGCAGCACTTTCCATATGGTGGGTAAGACCCCACCTGACTGCAGCCCCACCAAAATCTGTATGAACCTCAGCATGGCATTTAGCCCCACTAGAACTGCTCCAGCTTTTCATGATTGGGTTCTCATTCCTAGGCACTGCCATTATATATTGTTGGAAGCCCTAAGGATTGGGATGCACAACTGTTTCTTGCTGCCAGGTTTTCTCTTCTACCGTTCCGGACATTGGTGATTCACTAAACTGTTTGTGAGTGATCCAAGGAAGAGGCTGTAGAGCTGAAGCTCAAGTGATTATTGATGATATTTTGTACCTTGCATCTAAGTTCATTAGGTGCTCTTTCTCTTTTATTTATAGGGAGTCCAACTCAGTTGCGGATTCCCTCGCTAGAAAGGTTATTTCTCTCTCGAGCGAGTTGATTTGGCCGCTTTCCACCTCTTGGCTCCAAGACGCTTGTGCCTTGAATGCCCTGCTGTAGCTCGTTTTCTGTTTTCTTGAATGAATGTTTGATTACCAAAAAAAAAACTTTGGACTATATTAATCATTGTATGGTTGGGAATTAACTTTATAAGAAAAAACCTGAAGTGAATAGGAAAAACATGCATACTCAAGAATGTCCCAGGCCTCTTCCTCTAGACTACTGAAGGAAATTCACACAAAGGCCAACGCAATACAGGAAGATTAGAAAAAGTGGTTTTTGGTTTATGTGCTTATCTATCTCATTGGATCTTCTTTATAAATATTCAAATTACTACAAGAGGGAATAATCCTACATACAATTATCCACACGACATACCTGTGAATCTCCTTAAGCCACATATCTATATAAGTGCTGTGAAATTCATGGTGACATGGCAAAATCCGCATGCAATCTCCATCCTCATACTCCACAATGCATATATAACATCTGTGAATCAAATGAGGTTCATAAAGAGGACATAAATAAGTAGGCAAAGAAGGCTTCCTATACAATACGAGGCCAAATTATTAAGAACCAACACAATGAGAAAAGGTGCAATCTTCAGTCATAAGCTATTTCCACATATTACTTAAAAATCAAGCAGGTGTTTGATACATGACCTTCATCTCATCAGATCAATATTGAAGGATTGATCTGTCTTATATGTCTTATTTCAAAATTACAAGTAGTTCAGAGGGGTTTTGTCTTCTCTCCTCTCCTTGCCCAAAGTTGGCACTGGTAAACTCATTTCAAGATTCTGATCTATTCCATCAACAGTAAAGCATTATTAATCAAACAAAGTAAGAGTTTGATAGAAACAAGGGAACTCCTTAGTTATTTTTTTATGGTTATAAGACTAGGCTCCAAGATATCCTCTATTGACATTTATTTAGTGAAAGCTTTCCCAATAATATTCAACAGCTCTGTAAAGTATTCTAGAACAATAGTGTGTACCCACCACAAAAGTCCCCGCTCCCCAGAAAAACCAGGGGGGAAAAAGCACAATATGAAATCTCCAAATTAACGTTTTCCTATCATTATCTACTCTGGGCTGCATTCAATACCTCTTTTATAAATGCCTATCTCTGGATAATTGCAATCATGGAAGAACATGTATATGCGTATGCAAGCTTTTCTGATTTCCTCAATATGGAACCACCAAATATGAGAAGCACTCTAAACTACTTCAGCTGACATAATCCAGAAAAGCAAGAGAAAGGTGACGGTATTAGTAACATAAGAAAACTCATAGGCAGCAAAGATGGTATAATGTACCAGAGAACCATAGTACAGAGGTTTGCTATCCTTTAAGCGAACATCGATCATGAAACATCATAGTCCTATGCCCTAGCATACACTCAAATACCAAATTATGAGAATAGAGCTCAACAAAGTTGAACAAATGAGTTAATGAAATGGGTTGGACAGAAGTAAATCACTATGCAATAAAGAAAACAGAGCATTGGAAAAACAGAACATACACATATAACAAATAGCATATGAAAGGGGGGGGGGGGGAGGTGCTGGGGTGGAGGGAGGGGAGGGAAGAAATCTCTTTTTTCTAATACTAGAGACACAAACTGGATAGCAGATCATCTGGCCAAGCTTTTTGAATATCAAAATGATCTTTTGATGTACCCATAGATGTAATGGGTTATCATCAAAGTTGTTCACAGTGATGTGAGAGGTAGTCAAATGAACTTCAACCGAGTTTTTTTGCAGTGTAAATTGTGTTTCTATGCTCCCACTCCCCATTCTCCTCAGAATTCCTCTTTATTGAAAGGAATAATTGGATCACAAATGGAATAAATCCAAATTGTATATCACAGATTGGTGAAAACTGATAGGCCTTCAACCTTCCCCCCTCAACCAACCTCCTCCAGATTCCTCTTTATTGCAAGTAACATTTGGTCCACATAAGTGAGGCACATAATGCTAAAAGCCTAAAAGGTTTTTCATGGGCACACATTGTACATGTGGCTTAAATGCAAAGATTAGAATTAGTTGGCAAAAAAACTATATTCAACTAGTATTGGTAATTAGGATAAACGTTTAGAGATCCGAGTAGGTCATAAAAACAAAGCTGCTTTGTGATCCCCTAAGATTTGTCTTGCATGAATATGAAGTATTTTGAACCAAAAGAAGGATTCAAAACTTGGAACTTGGATGGCTAGACTTAGATCAGCTGTGAGTGCATAAAAGCTTGTCATTTGTCTAGAAAGCCACCATCATTCACACGGGATGGATCTTTTTTCCTTCCCAATTCACATTTTTATGAAAAATTTCTTAATTTTGAGTATACCAAGGAAAAGTAAGAACAACTTATTATTACTGCTTTGTACTTTTAAGTTTGGATGGTTCTCCTATTAACAGCTTCGTATTTGCGCATCCAAATATAGAAAGATTAGGGGTTTTTTTTCCCATCTTGATGCTGTCCATCAAGGATTTCAACGACAGCAGAAATAATATCTGGTAGCCCTGATGTGGCCAGGATTTTTGTTTATCGGTCAATTCTCAGCATAGTTGAGTGTGTCAAAGAGGCAGGGTAAAGACTTATCAATATAAGGATATCAGGAAGTACTGAAAATAAATGGTAGGCTGAAAATAACAATAAATTAAAAAAAAAAAACAATACAGTTAAGTTTGAAGTTCGAATATCAGCATATGGAAAATACAGAGTCTATGATTTTGAAACTTTAACCTTTCAGTATTCCAAAGTGCATTGTGCAGTCCATCAAAATCTCTTGGTATTGAGTTGTCAGTAGACCAAATCTATTCTACCAAAGAAAAAGAAAAAAGAGACCAATTTGAAACTGAATTAAAGTAAGCATCATTGAAATAAAAGCAGTGGATTTTGTGTATTTGAAAGATCCAAGCGGTTCTAGCCATAGTATTCTAACCCTAATTGTGAACCATTTTCCTGTGAAGCTCCTATGTCTACTTGTGTTCATTGTGAACTGGGAATCTAAATCTGGGAACCCTTTGGTGGCTAGTATTCTCCCAGTTATAAATTTTAATACTAAGCTACTTCCAATTAGACATTAGTATTTGTTACTCAATAAGAAAACAATCTGAACAGCAAGTAATCCAACTGATGCGTCCAAAATCTGCTCAGCCCTTAGATCTCCACGTGATGTCCTGCAAAACGAAAGCGTCAGATGTGGCCCGACCGCTGGGGTCGGGAGTCCACCTCCGAAGGCTAAGTCAGTTGATGAACTTAATCACAAACGGCTTTGCTAGAAGCGCAGAGCTAAGGAATGAAGAACTGGGAAAGGTGATCTAGATAGCAGATCGCTGATAGTTTAGGTCTATCAGTATGTATCTGAACCTGAGTCTCAGATAGTATTCTTTTTTGATCCCCTCACCTGGTATGGTAGTGAGGTTTATATAGAGTGTACCTTCGAATCTCCTTCGTTGGATGCACTTGAGCCTTCTTCGGGTAGTCGTTGGATCTTATCAGTTAGATCCGTTGAGCAATAGACTTCTACTAGTTTGGGCTAGTAGAGGACTCCTGAGATAACCTTTAGGTTATGCGATGATTATCCCTTCGATAATGATTATCCGCAGCCGTCAATTCTAGTCTGCCATCATTAGGGTGATTACCCTAATCCATAAGTAGGATTAGGCCACGCTTGCAGCCGAATAAGCTTTCTTCTTCGACAAGCCATCTTCTGGATCCGGTTCGCTCGGGAGCTAGTCGGATCTCTCCGTCTCGACCGGGGTCGAGGGTCGGACCAGGTATGAACCCGGTCTGATCATAATCTCTCCATATCACGAGCCCCCAGACCAAGCGTTCGGTCGATCCCGAGGGCTTGGTTTTTAACTGGGTTCGTCGTCAGGTGATAATCTCTGCGTGCTTCATTAAATGTCATATCACATTTAATGCGGTGGTCACTTTTCCTCGAGCGTTGTGAGTGTAAGGCCACATATCTCCTTGCAGTTGATCTGTCGTGGCTCACGTCATCCAAGCGACGGTTTCCGAACGCCTATTTCGGATTCGTGAGTTCAAACTTTCAAAACGTCTTTCAATCTTGATCGCTGATTTTGAATCAATCTCGATCTTTCAGATTCCCGAACACTCGTGCGGGAGTTTTAAAAGCGGTTCGTTGTCTTCGTAGGTTTCACTCTTCTTGTCCGGAATTTGAACCTTTGTTGTACGCCTTCGCGCCTTCCTGCTCTCAAGCTTCCGCCTCATTGAATCGGTAAGTTTCTTGGTCTTTTTCTTTTGTAGTTTACTGAAACAAGTAATGGCGGACGATAGGGGTTCTCTAGTACCCAGTGTTGGTAATAGCAGTGATGCTTTTGCTTCTCCTGCTCCCGAACAGTCGGATAGTAACAACAAAACCCTAACTGTCCTCTGGCGCGAGTTCGCTGAAGTTTCTCAAAAAGGTTTTGAAAGAAAAACCGAAACTTCTCCTATCCTTCTCGAGTCTGGATCTTCCAAGATTGTCGAGTCTTCTAGGCAGCCTCAAACTTCCGAGTCCAATGGTGGACCTGGCTCTGTTCCCTCCATTTACAATGAGGAAACCCTTCTTTCAGCTATCCAAAATTTTGATCTTCCTTCCTCATATCAGGTTAGGGCTCCCCACCCTGATGAGAGGGTTGATTCATCCTTTTCGGGTGAATTTTCTCTATATATAGATGCCTTTGGAAAGCGGGGTTCGCTTTCCCTTTTTTAATCCTTTGTTTTCCATGATTTTGAATCATTGGAACATTTGTCCCAGAATGCTCCTCCCCAATAGCTGGCGTCTCATCGTCGGCTTCTTGGGTTTGTGTTTTGAACTTGGCATTACGCCATCTCTTTCTCTCTTTGTACATTTTCATGTTCTTTCTATCTCCCATCCTCCCGGATGGGTTTTTCTGTCCAAACGCAATAAGGCTGAACTTGATTGGAGGGGCAGCATCCTTGTCAAAGGAACTTGCCCTTCTAACCACAAAAGATGGCGCGAACAATACTTTTTCTGTCGGGCGCCTCCATCAGATCTTACTTCCCAACCACCTGGAGGAGGTGTACTTCTTCTTCCGAGAATAACCGAGGCCTTCCCTTATCCAGAGAAGACAGGAGGCGGCCATCAGGAAGATCAAATCCATTCCGTGGTATCAAGAGATACATGGATTTGAAGTGGAGTATAACTCCATCCTTCAGTACTGGGGCTTGGCTCATTGTGAGCTTCTAACCACCATCCTTTAATTTGACTGAAGTGATATGTTTTGAATTCTGACTCTTGTCCTTCTTCTTTGCAGTGCCTCCAAGAATGAACCCTGAAAGTCTGCGGGTGAAGGCCGCCAGGGCCGTTGTGACAGCCGAGCAACGATCGCCCAGAGTCTTGATCGTAGATCAAGAGGCTTCTCTTCCCTCTCCCGACCCTCTTATAGGGGTATCGGGAATATCGGGCTGTGGCGATGCTTCGGGTAAAGGGAAGAAACCGATGGTGGAGAGGTCTAATGTCTCTTCCTCTGCCCGAACCAAGAGGAGGCATGACACAATTGATGCTCCCTCCAACAAAAAATCCAAAGCTTCAACGGATGGTGAGGAGGTCTTCACCCCCCCGGTGGACCCTGAAGGCGACCGACGGGGTTACTCGGGGTCCCGAGAAAGGCTGCGAGAATGGAGCTCCCTCGGTCTTGCTCCTTCGATCGCCGAGGAATTTGAAGCCCTGGATGACACCTCCCTTGTTAGTCAATCTACAAGGTACCGGTCTTCTTGCTTAGTTATTTTTTCATAATTCCTTATGACTTCTTCTGATATTTTCCGCCTTCCCGGGAATCTTTGTGTTGAGCTTTTATCAACACATGGAAGCATTGAGCCGGGTTGGTCGCACCAGCTCCTTGCTTTGCAAACTGTGAAGAGAATTTGGCGAAAGCCAATTCTGAAATAGACCAGCTGACTGCAGCTGCCGTGGAGCTGCAAAAAAAGCATGAGGAATAAGTGATCTCCCTCAAGGAGGCCCTCGAAGCGTCGAAGATTCGTGCCTTTGCTGCCGAGCGCGAGGCCAGGAAGCAAAAAGCAGCTGCCACGTTGTTTGGTGACAGGCTTGAATTCAAATGTAGGGAGCTCAAAGAACATCTGAAGTTGGCGATCCCTAGCAAGCCCGAGCATATAAAGCCAGAGCTTCGGAAGGAGTGTGTTCGGAAATACCTGAACAGTGTACCTTTCTCCGAGCTGCTAGGTATCTACAACCTTCAAGCTTATCGCCCTGGGGCGAACGACGTTTGGGAGCGAATCCTCGGATCAATTCCTGCCTTCGACACTGCTCCTTTTCGTGAGGTGTGTCACAAAGAGGTCTTCGGGAAAGTTGGTATGGATCTCCCGGACTGGGCTCAGGAAGAAGATGATCCTTTTCCAGCTGACCCTCAATATGAGGCATACCTCGCTGACGAGCCGGCACTTCCAGAGGAGAAATCACAAGCCGAGTCTCAAGTTGCTACTGTAGAGGACTCAGCCGATGCCATTCTTGAGGAAGGCTCTTCTCATGATCCTGAGAAAAGTCCTCCCGACCAGGGTCCCTCGAGCAACAATGAAGAAAAGGCTTAGGGAGTTATCTTTTTGTACAGATTTACCCTCTATTTAATGAATAGACGTTTCTTTCTCATGTTGGCCTTTATATTTCCCCGTCTCCTGCCGAAATCTTGCCTTGAACATCAAAGTATTAATGATAAAACTCATCACTTAACTTTACATTCCTCGCCGAATAATAATCTTGTAGAAATATTTTGAAGATGCGTTTCGGGAAGATGCATTAATCTTCCCCACTACTTCATTTATTGCAAAGTCCGCACGTTTCCCTTCTGCGAAGTTCAAACATTTTCCTGCTTTTGTATACCATTCATTGTTTCCAATGAATCGGAAATACATCCATTATTTTAATGGCGGTGCGACGATTGGAGCTATCTCTGCATCAGGTGCTTGCTTCCACATGTTTCCATGTGGCATCCCTCCGACCGTTGATCTTGCTTTCTGCGGATTTCGAAGCGTCATTTCGATCTAGGTCGTCGGTTGTCCTTAGCCTTCAACCGTCGTCTTAATACCTGAGGCTATTTAAAGCCTTCGTGGGTACTCTCCATCTATCCTGTCTTCTGCAAGTTAGATTTTCTAAAGTGTTAAAGCGACCTTTCGTCCTTTGGTCTGCTTCCGTATTCCTCGTACTCCAACAACAGCTCTACCAACTTCTGAACAAGTGAGTTTTTTGATTACTCATCTCTTTCCCCACTTCCCCCCTGAGTAAACTACACAGTAGTTATACTTGGGGTTTAGTTTTTTGGTTTTGTCAGAAGTGATAGAAAACTAGGGTTTTCTGTCTTGTTGTTGTTGTTTATTTCTGTATTGATACGGCTTGTTACTTTGCATAGTGGCTCCCAAGATCAACCCGAACTTTATCAGTGCAAAATCTTGCAAGAAAATCGTTCCGTCGGTGGTGGTTGGGGCCAGTGCGGTGGTTTCAGCTAGTGAATCCTCCAAGCGTAAGGCGACTACTGCCGGTGAATCTTCAAGTCAGATTCCCGCAGTTTCTATTGATGCCGTCCCTGCGCCTCCTTTGCCCGAAGTGACCGCTTGTCTTTCCCAGGAAGATCTTGATCACTCCGTTGCTGATGGTGCTGCCGGCGCCCCTGCTGGTGAGCCTGTTGGTGCACCCCCGAAGGAGACTCTTCGGGCATCTGAGGCAACTATGTTGGCGTCTGATGAAGGTGTGGTCCCAGCAGGTGCTGCTCCTATTTCCAACTCTAGTGCTTGTTTGGCATCCTCCTCCTCTCCTTCCAAGTTGGAGGATTTTGCCACCAGGAAGCGCTGTCGGGTGACAAGTGATGCAGCTCATCCTTCTCTTGGTGTAGCTCATCCTTCTCATCCTTCGCCTGAATTAGTGTCAAACGAGTTTGATAGAGCGTTGGAATGGTGTCTTGCTGCTCGAATGACTTCGAGAGCGCAGTTCTTTCCAAACTTCCGGATGAAGTCTTTACGAAGACGTCTTGGTGATGTAAGTCTTTCTTCATTATCCTCGATTCCGAAAAATTACTTTTTCTGCTCCTCGCTAACTCGGAAGTTGTTTGCAGGGAGTCTTCTTGGTAACTTCCACAACCAAGTGGAAGCAGTTACTAGGCTCGATAGATTGAGCAATGAAGTTTCTAGGCTTCGGGAAATCTCCGAAGCTAAAGATGTTGAGATTGCTCGCCTTTGGAATCTAGCTTGGGAGGTGGCGGGGAGAAAAAAATTCGATGATTGGTCGTCTTCGGTCAGACTTGGATGATGCCAGGGAGAAGATCCGGCGACTGGAGCGAACAGTTGGAAAGTCAGGAGCCAAAGGATCTGAAACGTTACCTGAAAGGCAAGCTGTCGTTCCTTTGCCCGAATCCCTTCCAACTGATGTTCGCAGAGCCTGCGTCTTCAAGTATTTACACAGTAAGCCCTTTGTTGATATGCTGAATGCTTATAACTTGCAGGCGTACCGGGATGGTGAGAACGAAGTATGGGAATCAATATTAAGGAAGGATCCTCATTTTGATACGACTCCCTACGGTCTTGTTTGCCATCCTGAAGTATTTACCGACACGGGTGTTCCTCCTCCCGATTGGACCAAGGATAAGATTGATCCTCCACCTTCCGATCCAGATATTATGCAATATCTGGAAGATTCTCCTGTTTATTCTCCCCTGGAAGAAGTCAATTATGACGAGCTTGTCTTGAATGCGAGTTTGGTCGAGGACCATACTTCTCCTGGACAAGCTGGACAAAGAGTATGAAATTGCGGAGGATTTTATGCATACCGAAATATTTTTGTAATCCTCATTTCTTCTCTTCTTTTCCTTGAATCCCCACCAATGGTTGACTCATATGTTTGTTCTAGCAAAGTCGCGTCGATCTTGTATAACTTCTTAACAGTCACCTATGATGACTTTCTTTTTTGACCGAAGATTGTATCCAGCTCTTGTAATTGTTTTGATACTGGCCTCTTTGGATCTTTTGAAGAAATAAGAAATTAACTTTATCTTGAACTTTGCTAGCCACTTGAATCGCTGTTGCATTAGGTCTTAGTTGTTTGAAACAATGCCTTTACTTAAGGATTTCCGGAGAAATACAATAAGTCTGAGAAGGAACTCACTCGGGTTTTAACCCGATGCCTTTACTTAAGGATTTCCGGAGAAATACAATAAGTCAGAGAAGGAACTCAGTCGGGTTTTAAACCGATGCCTTTACTTAAGGATTTTCGGAGAAATACAATAAGTCTGAGAAGGAACTCACACGGGTTTTAAACCGATGCCTTTACTTAAGGATTTCCGGAGAAATACAATAAGTCTGAGAAGGAACTCACTCGGGTTTTAAACCGATGCCTTTACTTAAGGATAATTCAAAAATTCAATAAGTCTCGAAGGAACTCACTCGGGTTTCAAACCGACGCCTTGCAAAAGGAACTCACTCGGATATTCATCCGATGCCTCGACTTAAGAAAGTTTGAAAAATTTCCATAAGTGTTGAAGGACCCACACGAATTTTCATCCGATGCCTTATAGTTGGATCTTGTTCTTGAATGTGGTGTATGATGCCCCCCAATCAAAAGATAGTTTGTTGAAAGCCAAAAATTGCATTGATTGAGTTGAAAATGATTACATCGCGAACAAAATTGAAATCATCCTTACGGATAAAACTTTTTGAGATGCCTAGCATTCCACGAACGATCCAACTCTTTCTGGGTATTGATGTTCTTTAGCCTGTAAGCTCCTGAACCGACCGGTTTCACAACCATATAAGGTCCTTCCCGGGGAAGGGTCCAATTTTCTTTGGTGACGCGGGTCGGAAGCTAGGGTGTTTCTCAACACCAAATCTCCGGCTAAGTACCGGCGATTCTTCACTCGAGTATTATAATGAGACGCTATCCTTCTTTGATAATGTTGAGTTCGTGCTATTGCCTTTGCCCGAACTTCGTCCAACAAATCAAGACTATCAAGCAGTCCTTGTTCATTTGCTTTTTCCTCGAACTCACGATCCCGTAATGTCCCCGCCATTATCTCCACTGGTGCCAATGCTTCTGATCCATATGCCAACCTGAATGGAGTTTCTCCTGTGGGTGTTCGAACCGTAGTTCTATAAGCCCACAAGTACATTATGAAGTTCTTCGACCCAAGAAGCTTTGTCGCTTCGAGTCTTCTCTTTATTCCTTCCAGTAGCGTTCGGTTAGTAACCTCTACCTGTCCATTGCTTTGGGGGTATGCCACCGAGGACATACGATGCTCGATCATATATGTTCCACGGAATTGCTCAAATTGTGGACGGTCGAACCGAGTACCATGGTCGATGACAATAATCTTTGGAATCCCAAAGCGATATATGATTGATTCAAGCACAAATTTCTCCACTTTTTTCTCAGTAATTGCCGCCGGTTCACCGGCTTCTACCCATTTTGTGAAGTAATCAATTGCTACTATCGGATATTCCCGTCCACTTTGATGCCTTGGTGAATTTGCCCATGATATCAATTCCCCACATTGCAAAGGGAATGGGATTTAGAATTGAAGTCATAGTTTCCGCCGGGCGCTTCGATCTCGTAGCATGAATTTGAGAGTTACCACATCGACGAACGTACTCCATAGCAGCCTCTTGGACCTTAGGCCAATATAACCCAAGTCTCGGAATTTTGTGAGCCGGGGCTCGGCCACCCATGTGAGCTCCACAAATTCCTTCATGAACCTCAGCCAAAGCTGATTTTGCTCCTTCGGGGCCTATACATCTCATAAGGGGTCCAGCATAAGATCTTTTGTATAGTCTCCCATTCTGAATGACAAATCTAGCTGATCGAATCTTGATCAACCTTGCCTCTACTAGATCCTCAGGTAATTTGTCATCCCTTAGATACTCGATTATTGGATCCATCCAGCAACGTTCTGCTTCAATATAAGAAATTTCTTTCTCATGATAACTTGGAAAAGTTATCTCTTCAATGTAGAGCGAAGGGTCTAGATTCTTTTCCTTGGCATTGGCTAGTCGGGATAGCTCATCTGCCACTGAATTTTCATTCCTCGAAATCTGAGATATCTTCAAATTCCGAAATTGGTTTTGAATAATGCACTATCTCTTGATATTTCTGCAAGCGTGGTTCTTTAATACCATACTCCCCCTGGACTTGGTTGACTATAAGGTGAGAGTCACTATAAATAGTAACATCTGCAATAGATAATGCTTTTGACAACCGAAGTCCTGCTATCAGTGCCTCATATTCTGCTTCGTTATTACTTGCGTCAAATGCGAATCTCAAAGCATATCGAATAATAAATCCTGCTGGACTTTTTAATAGAATTTCAGCTCCTGCTCCATCTTTATTACTCGAACCATCCACATATACCTCCCAAGTGGTTGGTATAATGGGATCCTCAATTGTGGGTTCCACTGCTGCAGTAGTTTCTACTACAAAGTCGGCTAATGCCTGAGCCTTGATTGCAATTCTGGGCTTAAAACTCATTTGGAACTCGCTGAGTTCAACCGACCAGGACACCATCCTTCCAGACAAATCAGGTTTGTTAAGAACTTTACTAAGAGGAAAAGTTGTAAATACCTCAATTGGATGAGCCTGAAAATATGGCCTTAGCTTCCTGGCGGCCATCATGAGAGCCAGAGCCTGCTTCTCAATCTGTGAATATCTTGTCTTCGCATCTAGCAACACATGGCTTACATAGTAAATCGGCCACTGTTTTTTATCTTTTTCCCGAACAAGTACTGCACCGACCGCCGAAAGGGACGTCGCTAGATATAGCTGTAATATTTCCCCCTTCTCTCGTCCGGACAAGATCGGTGTTTGTCCAAGTGCTTCTTTTAATTCCTCGAAAGCTTTACGGCACTCTTCAGTCCACTTTGCTTCCTTACGCCCTTCAGGTCTTTAAGTGCCTTGAAGAAAGGCAAACATTTTTCTCCGGACTTGGAGATAAATCGATTTAAGCGCAACAACTCTCCCGGTTAAACACTGTACATCACGAACAGTTTTGGGAGCCTCCATATCAATCAGAGCTTGTATTTTGGCAAGATTAGCCTCAATTCCCCTCTGTGATACCATGAAGCCCAAAAATTTGCCCGAGGAGACTCCAAAGTCACATTTTTCTGGATTTAGCTTCATTTGATGTTTCCGCAGTACTGAGAATACCTCAGTCAAATCTGCAATATGATTTGCTTTTGTAAAGCTTTTCACTAGCATGTCGTCAACATAAGCTTCAACATTCTTTCCTATCAGCTCTTTGAAAATCTTGTTGACGGCCCTCTGATATGTTGCTCCTGCATTCTTCAGCCAAAAGGCATGACCTTGTAATAATAGCTCTCACGATCAGTCATGAAAGCCGTATACTTCTCATCCTCCTTATTCATAAGGATCTGATTATACCTCGAGTAGGCATCCATGAAACTTAAAGTTTCATATCCTGTGATCGCATCTATCAAGAGGTCAATCCGAGGCAACGGGTAGCAATCTTTTGGGCAAGCTTTGTTAAGATCTGTGTAGTCTGTACACATCCTCCACTTCCCATTCGCCCTTTTTACCATTACCACGTTGGCCAACCAAGTTGGGCACTCAATTGGTTCTATGAAACCAGAATTCTTAAGTTTTTCAACTTTGCTTGAACAGACTTCATACTTTTCAATGGAGAAATTTCTTCTTTTCGTATCACTTTGGTTTCGCCTTAGGGTCTATCCGAGTTTGTGCTCTGCAATGGCCCGATCGATTCCGGGCATGTCCTCGGCAGACCATGCGAATACATCTTTATTCTCGTTGAAGAAATAACTTCAACTCATCTTTAAACTCTTCCATTGTTCGGACCCGATATAAGTAATCTTTTTCTCATCCTCGGTACACAGCTGGATTTGCTCCAGCTTCTCCACTGGTTCGGGTCTTTGCATCTCTGTCTCTTCCCGATCATCTCGAACTTCTATAGGCAGGGCAGTTACCTTCCTCGGGCCCTCCTTGTCTTTTAAATAGGCAACATAACACTGCCGAGAGATCTTCTGGTCAGAGGAGACTTGACCAATTCCCATATCAGTCGGGAATTTTATCTTCAGGTGCTTTGTCGAAACAATAGCACCTATCTTGGATAAAGATGGTCGCCTGAGGATCATATTATAAGCTCGCAGTTCCCGAACCACCAAAAAATTGATTCGGACAGTTGTTTTCTTAGGGAAACTTCCAATGGATAAATCCAACTGGACTGATCCTTCCGCCACTGCAGATGACCCTGCAAAGCCATATAGATGTGTGGATGAAGGTTTCATCAAGTCCTGATCCACCTTCAATTTTTGATACACTTCGTAGGAAATTAGGTCAGCTGCAGACCCTGTATCAATCAAAACTCTATGCACTTCCCGTCGTGCAATCTCTACCTTGATGACTATAGCATCATCATGAGGTAAACAAACATCTCTTTCGTCTTCCTCGCTAAAGGTGATAAAATCTTCACCATTCAGCTTCTTCCGCTTCTGCGTCTCTCCGGTTCCAACAAATTTGGATTTTGTTTTCAGACTCCGGAGTGATTCGGGCTCTGGTCCCCCGAAGATGGTAAGGATCGGTGACCGAGTAGCTTCAATCACCTCCTTGCCTTTCTTAGATTTCGGGGCCTCCCTTGATCGTTTCGAACTAACCGAACGATCCCTTTTCGGAGCAGCCGCACGTGGCTCACGTGGCTCCTCCCTCCTTCTGCTAACGAAACTGGACAGATGTCCCTGAGATATCAATCTCTCAATATCTGCCTTCAGATGACGACAGTCATTAGTATAATGACCATAGTCCTTGTGGAATCGGCAATACTTTTCCCGATCCTGCTGCTCTCCGGGTTTCAAAAGAATTTTAGGCGGCCACTTTAAAATATTTTTTCTTTTGAGGATATTCAAAATATCAGCTCGAGGAGCATTCAATGGAGTGTACTCACTTCTACCGGGGGACCTTTGGCGCCAAGGCTGAGATTTTCCAACCCGATCACGAACATTTTTCTTTGGCTTCTGCTTCTGCTCAGGAGCCTTTTGTTCCTTATTGGAGACTTTATTATCCCCTTGGCGCGCATCTAGAATCTCCATGACTTCAGCCGCTTCTCGGCATCTCTCGTACCAACTCAAGCATAAGTCGCAGGCATATCCTGTAGTAATAACTCCAGGGAGTTTCCGATTAGTGAGTCCCGTGAATAGAGCGATTCCGGCTACTTGTTCATCCAAATTTTCTATCTCCATCGTCACTTTGTTGAATCTTTTCAGAAACTCTCTGATTGATTCGTTCTTTCCTTGTTTGACAGTAAACAAGGTTTCTTCCGTTTTCTTGACCTGTATTCCACTTTGGAATCGCCCTATGAATTGGCGCGCCAATTCGTCAAAGTTTACGATCCTTCCAGAGGGGAGGTTCGAAAACCACTTTTGTCTTGCTCGATTAGAGATGAACCAAAAACCCCGCATAAAATTTCATCGAATTACCTGAAAGTGCCATGGTCTGTTGGTAATAGCCGATGTGAGCTGTTGGATCTCCGGAGCCATCGAATGTTGAGAAGGTAGGCAAACGAAAATTATGGGGAAACCGTTATCCCGCAATTGGCTCTGCAAAGGGAGTCTTCTGAATGACTGAGTAAATATCCTCAGTTATTCTTCCCTTAGCCAACTGCCCTAATTTCTCATTGATGTTGGCCAATTCTTGACCAATCTGGGTCGGGTGATCTTCAGCAATATGATCACGACCTCGATTAACACGATCATCCCGTGCTACTCGATCATCATGAACAGCCCGTCCTTCCCGAGCATTTCTTTCGTCGCGAACTGCTCGATCATCACGAACGGTTCTTCTGACAGTAGGTGAGTGAGTTCTTACCCCTGTATCCAACCTTGTGTTTGAATCAGTTGTACTCTCTTGCAGTCTGTCGAACCGATCGTCTCGCCTCGGTTGATCATCGATCCTCCTAAGTCCTCGATCTCCTTCACGGAAATTCTGATTGATATTCCGGTCTTCAGCCAGTCTCTGGTCACGTGGAAATGCACGTCTCCCTGAATCGCGCTGATCAGGCTCTTGTGGTAAAACCACTCGTCTGGTGAGCATGCGGAGTGCTTGGCTCACCTTCAAGAGTTGAATCTTTACCTGATCCAATTGATCTTGGATTGTATCAGGAGGAGGATTACGTCCTCCCTGGCCACCATCTACCTCGATAGGATTTTGGCTTTCCTGGGAATATCCTGGATTATTCACTCCCGGGGATCGAACACCGGAATTGCATTGTGCGGCGGCTGCTGCTGGCTGCTGATCTAGTCACCATGGCTTTTCAAGTTGTTTCCCACAGACGGGCGCCAATTGATGCGTCCAAAATCTGCTCAGCCCTTAGATCTCCACGTGATGTCCTGCAAAACGAAAGCGTCAGATGTGGCCCGACCGCTGGGGTCGGGAGTCCACCTCCGAAGGCTAAGTCAGTTGATGAACTTAATCACAAACGCCTTTGCTAGAAGCGCAGAGCTAAGGAATGAAGAAGCGGGAAAGGTGATCTAGATAGCGAGATCGGCGATAGTTTAGGTCTATCGGTATGTATCCGAACCTGAGTCTCAGATAGTATTCTTTTTTGATCCCCTCACCTGGTATGGTAGTGAGGTTTATATAGAGTGTACCTTCGAATCTCCTTCGTTGGATGCACTTGAGCCTTCTTCGGGTAGTCGTTGGATCTTATCAGTTAGATCCGTTGAGCAATAGACTTCTACTAGTTTGGGCTAGTAGAGGACTCCTGAGATAACCTTTAGGTTATGCGATGATTATCCCTTCGATAATGATTATCCGCAGCCGTCAATTCGAGTCTGCCATCATTAGGGTGATTACCCTAATCCATAAGTAGGATTAGGGCACGCTTGCAGCCGAATAAGCTTTCTTCTTCAGCAAGCCATCTTCCGGATCCGGTTCGCTCGGGAGCGAGTCGGATCTCTCCGTCTCGACCGGGGTCGAGGGTCGGACCAGGTATGAACCCGGTCTGATCATAATCTCTCCATATCACCAACAAAAATACAAACTTGAGAAATTAAGGGACAGAGAAACCTGGCAACCAGAGACAGCAAGAGATAGCGTGACCAGAGGCAGAGAGCGAGACCAACAACGATAGCATGAACCAGAGGGAGAGAGCGAGAGAGCTGGCAATAGCGTAGAGAGCGAGCGAGATCGTGAGGAGGGAGCAGACAGCTAGCGTGAGCAAGAGGGAAAATGAAGCAAGAGAATGGAAATAACGGCGCGGATTTAGGCATTTTTCTAAAACCGTCGCCGAAAATAACTTTTTCCCTACATGTCTATGATTTTTGGCAGTTTTGGCGACAGTTTATAAAAAATGAAACCGTTGTCGAAAACAATGATTTCTTACGTTTTTAAAAGAGTGTCGCCCTGTTATGGAAACATATTTGGATTTAGTCATTTAGCATTTTCCGCAACGATTTATAACAAATCGTCGCGGAAAACAATGATTTTCCTACATTTTTAAATAAGTGTCGCCCTATTCTAATATTTGGCGACAGTTTATAAAAGACCATTGAGAAAAATATTTGGATATACGCATTTAGCATTTTTTTCGTCGAAAACAGTGATTTCCCTACGTTTTTTTAAAGAAGTGTCCCTATCCTAATATTTGGCTACAGTTTGGGTAAACCATCGGGAAAAATGCACATTTGTGACGGTTTACTATAACCCGTCGGGGAAATTTCTATTTGGCAATGCTTGCAAAAAGAAGCATCGCCAAAAATGTGTTTTTTTGTAGTGTGATTTTATCAGTGGAAAAAAACATTATATAGTAGATAGGGGTAGGGAAAAAATAATATTTAAGGTGTCATTAGATAATTAAAAAAAAAAAAACCTTTGTTTAAGATTGATTCAAGCATCAACACAAGGCAAAAGTCAATTTTCAAGACGTTTCCCTTCTTACCCTACATATATATATATATATATATATATATATATATATATATATATATATATATATATATATATATATATATATATATATATATATATATATATATATATATATATCGTGGAATGTGAACCACAGTCCTAAGGGTTGATGACCATCTCTAGTAGCTGAACCATATGGAAAGGTTCTGCTGCCTCAGCCTTTGGTAGTAACGAGTGGTGGGCAGTTGTGATGTGATGTCCCCATCAACTGTAGGTCAAGAAGTAGAAATCTACCTTTGCTAATTTTCTACCACCCATTTTGAGCATTTCATCATTTCCTCTAATAAATCTGATTCCAGAGTTTTGTTATGAACCTCCATATTTTACATGAAAATTTACGCTTTCACAAGTTAAGACTAACTCTCTTGTGAAGGCTACTATCCTCTTCCAAATTCTTGAAACTTTCCTTGTTCTTGGATTACATTGCTTCACTATCTTGGATTATGAATTATTATTCCTTTGATGTTGCCAAGAATATTTTATTACTGATCTAGATGCATGGGGTAGAAAACTTGAAGAAATTTCAACCTACGATTACACAAATAAACATAAGTGCGCAGCCGTTTACTCAACTCTACACATTCAAGAACAATTGGAACCATGGAAGACTTTTTTCTATATTGTCTTCAAGTTATATTCTAATGAAGTCCAAGGGTTTCTGTTTTTATTAACATATCTTGGTAACCAATAATAATCAGACTAAACCAAACAAATTCAAAGGAACACATTGAAGCTTTTCAACCTCACAACAGCAAAAAGGGGGGGGGGGGGGGGAAGGAAATGAGGGGGGTATCACGACTGCACTGCTGATCTAAAGCCATCGAGGAGATGGTGTTGCAACCTGTCATGGATGTCATGGTTGACGCATTTGCCTGGTGAGATTTGGAGAAACGGGTGAAACTTAGGGGTTGTCGTGGTTGCCGTCGTCAGCTATGCAAAGAAAGAGAAGAGAGTGAAACACGGGAGAGGGGAGAAATAATTTGGACAGGTATCGTTTATCATAAGGAAATGGATTTTGAAGAAATTGGCCTAATAAAATCGGATTTTTATTTAGTACTGGAGGTGTAGCCAGTGGTATCATGCCACGTTTATATTTATTAAAATCAAACGTCAATGAAAGAAAAGATAAGGGTTTAAGTGTAAATATAAGTTTTTTATTTGACCAAACTTTACTTAATTTCTCTAGATTTATTTTAAGAAAAAGAAAAAAAAAAACCCTAAGTTTTGCTAAACTCGATTTAGGTTTCTATCAACTTTATAGGACTTGTGTGGACGTTTTCTTTTCTTTTTTCTTTTAAATTCATTTTTTTTCATTGGCTAGTAGAAACTATTTATAGCAGATAAATAAGATTGTAGAATGCTTTAGGCTCTTTTTGGTATCAAATCTCATTCTCTATTATGCATAATTAAAAGAAATGAGTACAAGAATTCATTCTTATTAAAAAATAAAAAATGGTTTGGCAACTTTTGTCGAGAATAGATTATGGAAAAAAATAAGTTTGGGATGTCAAAATGAAATTTTTTTAGAAAGTAATAATGAAAATAGATACTAAAAAAACCCTATTAATCAAAATATTAACGAATTCATTAATTATAAGAAAAATTCATCAGACAAAAGGCCTTGTAGCTGGAGCAACCTTAATTCATCTAGAAAATTAGATCCAAGCCAAAATTGGAGATTCACAATCTTGAATTGTCGATTTCTTAGACGTTTTTGCCGGAATGAGAATCGGAGTCATTTACGCCGCAATGTTGACCACAGATGCAGGTGATGGGCGTCCGCTGTTTATCGCTCTTTGCCAACTCTAGAAGGTATCTCGTGCCATGTCAATCACTCCAAGATTGTTCAAACATTTGCACCTAACCTCCATTGATGGCAAATGTGTATGGCTGTTGATGAATGTATCATTATGAACAAATGTGTCTCTAGAGTTCAAAATTGAAGCTCGGTGTCTCCAAAGCTTTGGCACGAGAGAAGAGGAAAGGTCAAGATCTAAATTGATTCAAAGCTGCAATCCCTATTGAACCCTTCATTACAAGGCATCTTTGAGTGAACTATACCCCTACCACTAGTCAACCAAAACACTAGATAACCATGAAGAATAAAAAATGTATCAAATAAGGAGAACTCTAATTGGTATTTGGACAAAATTCACATCTGTACATAATTAGTTTTAATTGTGCCTTTATTTCCTCCAAAATCTTGATAAGTGAAAGTTTCCTACAATCATGAACCACCACATATTTAGTTACTCAAAACGCCAATCTTCACCAGAATAGCCATTTTCAGATAATGAATTTGTAACCAAGAAATTATTACCTCTAACATGTATGTAACAATCGTCTAATCAGCTAGGGTTTCTAGTTAAAAGCTTCTTTGAGAGGAAACAATAACTCAAATTTAGAGAAGGATCTAATGGTCAGATTCCTTACCAAAATTCATGTGAACCCTTAACAAGTTCCACATCTAACTATAGTAGACAAACACTTATCAGAAGAACACTTACATGGTTAATGAAGAACAAGATGAGGGAGTAGAATTAGATTAAAGATGAAAGACACAGGATTCATGCCACATAGTGGTTGGATGGATCAAAGACTAACAAGACCACTTACATGATTTATGGCATCAAAGAGCATACTAATACCAGACAAAGGATTCAAAGACAAGCAAGGAAGCCTTAAAAGGAAATGCAGAAGATAGATAAATAAGTTGAGGAATACGCAGACCTGTCAAATTAACTACTAAGAACTGCACTCCAACAACGATAAAGTTGGGGAAATCTGTCCACACATACAATATTCAGACTATATGTGTTTCCCATATTCAACTCCATTCAGCCTTGTCCCAACTAAATAGGGTCAGCTATATCACAATAAAACAGAACAAACAGAAACAGAAATTTTGAAATTATTGTTCAGTTGATTTATTCATTTACTTTCTGGCAGAATACAATTGATTCTTCTAATGCTGCTACTTAGCATCTAACCCAAATCGTTAAAAACCAAACAAGAGCCAGCTAGCCGAAATGGTTATACTGGAAGAGCCCCTCTTAATTTTTGGTTTTCCTTGTTTCCTTAAGTTGGAGATAATGAGAACCAAACCACTTCATAATTTCATGTCTGATCTGGTTTTAGAACTTTGTCTAAAACCTAAAACCTGAATCAAAATAGATAACCAGAGTATCTTGTTTGATCAACCCAGAGTCAAACAGAGCTCACTGGAAAGCACATAAGGGCAGCTTTAAGTAACCATTATTATTGTTTTTCTTCTAGGGGGTTTGGGAGAAAGGTGGGGGATGGGTTAAAGATAAATACTTTCAGACTTACAGAATTGCTGCTTGACCTGTGGACTGCAAATCAAAAAATTTCAAGGAATCCATCATCCAATTGTCCCATTCAGCACCCCCTCCCATACTGTTTCTGCAACAAAATGCAAAAAGCATTGGAATAACTATTTATGTCCCAATGAACAATGATTTACCATCCAAAAGTCAAAGGCTAGGTGAATGCTCAAGTATCACAGTCAAAACTACAGCAACTGGGTATGACCTAAATGTAACATAGAAAGGAAAGAAAACCAAAATGCATAAGCAAACTGAATCTAATTTCAGGAGGGATTGTGATTAAAAGGCTTCCAGCAGTATTTGAAATGAATGTAAGTGCAGAAAATATTTCCAACTCAATAATAAACCATGCTTTGTGATTTTGGAAAGCAGTCTCAAAACTAAACAGGGTACAAACTCCACAGGCATACCAGGTTTAAACTGAAAGTTCAACATTTTGACCATAACTTTTGTCATTTTGATTCACTGTGGCAATTTTTTTGCTTCGTTGAGAACTCCAAATTACAACAGAACCATAATTTTTTGATAAAACAAACATAAACAAAAAGTTTGAAATTATCTGCCACATTAGTTATTACCTTACTGGAAACTCATATAAACTCAAATAAACTCAAATACTAGGATAATTCGAGAAGTATTAATCTCCTTGTCATGATTACCATTGTTGTTTTGAGGCTCAGAATCTGACAAGAAACCAGAGACTCCAGTTAGAATTTCTTCATCTTTGAGTGACTCAAGTTCTAAAGCTTCTTTCCCTGCAAACCAAGAGAGGACTGCATTAGCATTCCTGTAGATTGGACAGAGTGAAGTTGTCTTCCTCATCCACAACCACAAGGGAATCTTTTGGTTTCTGGTTTCTGAATCAGGCTGGTGGAACGCCATTTGCAGGAAGGGAAATGTTTCAAGATTCTCGCTTCCTTGACTAAATTGCATAAACAACTTGTTAACAACACAAAACCCAAGCCTGAAAATCGCATCCCTTTTGAAAGACGGAAGTGGAGGACTGGACACACCTGATTTTTCTCGAATTCCAGCTTTGAGAACCCCTAATGACACTGTCACTATTACATGATCGGCAACCATTTCTGAACCATCATCAAAACAAAGCTTCACAAGCTTGTTGCTACTGCTGCTACAAACCCCATTTGTCTCCATCTCCAACGACCTTACGACACTTCCATGCTGCCACTCGATCCTCTTCACCTTCTTACCTAGTTGGATCAAACCCTTGGGAAGTACAGACGCTAGTGAATCCACAATGCTCAAATAGCCCTTGGCAATGGTGATTTCTTCTCCTAGGAACAAACGATATTCACTCTCGGCATTAAAATCCAAAGTTGAGACGTCAGTGTAAGTCCTCTCCGTGTTCTTGTGCAAAGATCGCTTCTTGGAGCTACTTCTGTTAGCCAAAATTGATAATATAATGAGGGGAACAAAGAATTAAGAGAAGATCCGGAAAGACAGAACTTGAACCGAAAAAGAAGAGTAAAGGAAAACCGTCGAGGCGCGTCAGACGCTTTCCTTAAAACAGATTCGTCCCCTTCACAGTGTGCTTGAGGATTCAACGGACTTCTGTCTCCCAAGATACAACGACGAACAACGATGTACTTAGCACAAAGTATATCGCAACGACGAATTTGACAAGTGCCTTCCTTCTATCACCACACGATTCAAACACGAAACCAAACTCAAAGCCAAACTCAAATCATTGACAACACTCACAAATCTAAGAAGACCCTTAAAACACACTTAGCATTCTTCTTAAATCATAAAAGAAAACACAACACAACAACAACCATCTTCACCAAGGAGAGATCCCTATTTATAGATGAGATCAATGTCTCTTTAACTAGCTTGAAAGATGAAAAGCCAGTCACTTATTACCAAACTTAATGAATAAGTTATGGGAAATGAAAAGCTTTAGACTTTAATAACAAGCTAGGAAGTGAGAAGTTTTCTTGGGAAATCAAGAGTCCCAAAACCCTCCATTAATCACAATAGGGAAATGAGAAGTTTGTTGTTAGGAAATAAAAGGTCTCATAACCTCCATTCATGAATTCTCCTTGGGAGATGAAACACCCACTAGTCCATAGGTATTCCCATAACCCTTCATTCATGACCCCTCTTAGTGCAATGAATCACCAAATAGTCCATTAGTATTCCATGCACTTATTTCCACAAATTCATTTATTTCCACAAACTCTCCATATGAATGATTTTCATTCATATTCACTCGTGCTCAAAGAGCATATTCCAACAACTTCAAGCTCCAACCACCATCCATGTGATTTCATCTCTCTGTGAAGAAACCCAGTAAGCTTCAAGGGCTCGTCGGAGGAAAGAACCAACGCCGAGATCCTTCTCACCAACGCACATTTCAAGAGCTTGAGTTGAAATTGCACGATAATCCACATCAAAACCACCATTGCAGCTATTCTCTGTGGATTGAGATTTGTAGAAGAGAGAAAGATAGAAAGAATTAGGAATCAGTTGCCAATGGAGGAGTAGTAGGATGGTTAGCAACCTGATTTTCAGTGGAGAGGTTGTGGGTTCAACTCCTACCGGCCGGCATATGTAATATCCCTTTCCCTTATATAGAAAAAGCACCTTTATACCAAAAAAAGAATTAGGAATCGATTGCCACTCCGAGATTTTGCTTGGGAGCATATGTAATATCCTTATCCCCTATATATAAAAAGCGCCTTTGTACCAAAAAAAAGAATTAGGAATCGGTTGCCACTTCGGGATTTTGCTTGGCAGCAAGCACTACTCCAATCAGTAACAGTCAAATTTCATTTTTGAGCTTACATTAAATCTCTACCCTTTGATTATCAGCATGTGCAACAAAAGTTATTTTAAGTTAACTTTAACTCGAACCGTGGAGTCAGTTCGTTTTGAGCCAAACGAACCATATGGTAAACCTCCTCTTTTCGTTTTCATCTCTTTATGGGCAATAAGACTAAACAAACCTCTGCATTTCCCTTCTCCAAAACGACTGAGAGTTGTGATGAATAGAGAACCAAGGCGAGAGGGACTAAGTACTGCATTGTGTAAAAGAGCTTCAAAATAGAGACTGTCTTTGTTTTCCCACGAATATAGCTCTTCCTTTTTTCACACTAGTTGTAGATGCTTGCTCTTCAAAATAAAAGCTTTTTTTGCTTTCCCTAACCAGGGGAATGAGATCACCTTCATTCTCTGATTCGTAGATGTTCTTGTGCAGATTTTCATTAGATCTCTAAGGGCTATCCTTAAGGCTAACCCATTTTTGGCAAAGCTAGACTTCCCACTGAACCCAGTTGGCTATCCTTAGGTATCTCCTTCTCAGTAATTCCCTCATCATAACTCTTGTAAAAAAATTGTCTACCCTGGAATTCCACCCTCTTCAATTCTGATTTCATCCTCAATTTCACTCCTAATCTCATCATCACTTGTCTCATAAGGAGATATCTTTGGTTTATGGTTTAGAGACATTTTGTTCTCCTCAAAAGTATCTCCATCTGAATCAGAACTTGAAGCAGATCTTACAACAAGCCTGTGAAGGGTAATTCAAATCGGAAATTGAATTATTAAACCCTCCCGAGAAAAACAAATGCAGACTTGTTTATGTATCGAATTTGGGTTTCTATGAAATGGAATTCCATTCTCTTATATTGGAAGTTCTGAAGCTATTTTCCTTGCAATAGAAAGACAAATGGCTTACTATTGAATTTGATTGATAGAGATGGAAAGTGTGACCGCGACCAACGGATTGCATGTTCAAGACCCTTCTCCAACACTCTTTTCATAGTTATGTCATAATTGTTGGCTCCGGCCCATTGCCCATTAAAGCCATGTGGGGCCCAGCTTTAATTGAAGCAATAGGGTTTCATGCCACCTCACTCTCCTATATATATGGTTGCCGCATAAGAAAGAATTACAACAACAACAACAACAACCAAAAAAAAAAAAAAAGAGGGAAAAATAGGAGAGAGAAAATAAGTTGTAAAATTGAGGAGAGAGAGTCGGAGCGAGAGAAGAAAAGGAAGAAGGGATTTTCTAGTTTCTTCGGTGAATCTGACGGTGATACATTTGCCGGAATGAAGTGAGATTTGAAGGGAATGGTCGTGGCACCTAGCTCTTCATATCCAACGGTCAGAATATCATTCTACCATAGTTCTCAGGAAACCTCCCTGGTGACTTTTCTCCATTCTATCTGATTTCCATTTATTTGATGATGTGCTTGTGATTTTGAGTTCCTCTAGTGTTATCTAGAGATGGGATATTGATTCTGTACCTATTGTTATTATCATTTGGTGATAGTGGAAGTTTTGGGTGGACTCCGATAATGGTCCCGTGGTTTTTCCCTTGCGGGTTTTTCCACGTTTAAAATTCTTGTGTGTCTATTGTGGCTTGTGTGTTGAATGCTTGATCCATTACAGCAGTGTTTGTTTCTTTAATTTACACTAGCATATTGTTTAGCCCCATCAAAGTGGTATCAGAGCTTGGTTGATAGTTGTGTAAATTAAAATGGAAAGTACCTCAAGTACTATGATTAAGCTTAATGAATCAAATTGGTTGATTTGGAAGCCTATGATGGAAGATCTATTATTTTATAGAGATTTATATAAACCTGCTGAAGGTGATATTAATCGACCATCAGAGATGACTGAAGCTGAGTGGACCAAATTAAATAGGAAAACTATTGGCACGATCCGACAGTGGTTGGACATTAGTGTTTTCCATCATGTTGCAAATGAGACATCAGTGAAAAAACTTTGGAAAAAATTAGCGAGTCCCTATGAAAGGAAAACAGCTGGGAATAAAGATTTTCATATGAGAAAGCTTGTTAACATGAAGTTGAAGGAAAATACTTCAGTTACTGAACACTTGAATGAATATCAAAGCATAGTGAATCAGTTGAACACAATGAGGTTGAAGCTTGAAGATGAGTTGCAAGCTTTATTATTGTAATACCCCTCGTATTTCTAACCCGAGATCCGTATTCCAGGTCCGAGAACCCGAAGGTCTAGTCGGGTGAACTTGTGGAGTATCCGGATTGAAGCCCATGATCCATATCCAGGACCCATGGATCTGGATCCTATGTCTGAAAAGCCTGCCTTGGCTGGTGTGGGAAATTCTGGAAGTCAAGTGTCGTTCAGAGATGTCCGGAATGAAGGTAAGATCTCCCCCATCTCTTATGTAGGGCTAGGTTGACCTTGGGTACCAACCCCCTAGTAAAAGCACCCTTGTATGGCAAATTACATGGGGGCGGTTACTAGTGGCGGTCGCTTAACCTAAGCGACCGGCCCAAGCGACCGCCCGGTATGTTTTCGGGGATTTTGCCCTATTTTGCCCCCAGACTTCTATAAAAGGCAAACTCCGTCTCTTTAACGATTACTTTATTCGTTATTTCTTATTTGGGAGTTAAGACGGCTGCGGGGAAGATCCGAAAGAGTCTCTGGAATACTGACAGTGGTTTGGAGGATCAGTTCTCTTCTTCTCTGGCTTTCTGGTGTGAGGTATTGAACTAACCCTTCGTTCTCTACTCTCTTATCTCCGTTAGTTTGGTTTTACCCTTTTTTTCCTCGTCACTGTGATTACCCCTTGGTTATTCTTTACCTTTTTTTTTATCTGCGTGAGATGGAATAACCATAAACAGAACCCTGCTTCTGTGAGATGGAAAATCCAATAAAGGAGAGGGTTAGGGATAATCCACTGATGATAGGGGATTGTTTTCTCTTAACCTTTTGGCTTAGGGAGTGTTTAATTCGAGACTTAGGATGAGATTACTCGAAAACCGGATTGAAATCGAGTAATTAGAAGCCTGAGTTTCGGATTGAAGCTCCTTTGTTTTGGGGCGGTCACTAGTGGCGGTCGCTTAACCTAAGCGACCGGCACAAGCGATCGGGTTGTAAATGATGACCAAATAGATTTCGGTTTTGATTCAATTTGGTTTATGTGACTTATATATTCTAATAACCCTGTGTTTAGGTGATTCTTGTTTAAAAGAAAAGTCTACTAATAATTCTTTGGATTCCATTTTACGGACGTTTAAAGTATATGCAAGTAAGGACAGTCTATCTTATCTATTTATGTATACTTCAGCATGTTGATTTAGTAATTGTTATTCTTAATCTGTACCAATATATCTTGCTGTAGTTTCATATATAATGCTGTCATAGTACTGCTGTTTACTTTGATTTCATGTGTACTTTATGGTTTGTGATTGTTATGAGATGGTGGTAGTTGGTATATGATTATGATAGTTGGGGTATTCCTTTTGGGATATCTTGGCTGATGTTATCGGGAGGTGTGGAATGGGACACAAGCCTGCTGATGCCTTCAACACTATCATGATTTATTGATGACATTGTTAGGATGAGTCTAGATTGCATGGCTAGGTACCCCACATTCTACTACCCTTTCGGTAGGGGAATTGAAACCGAGTGACCCGTGATGCACGGTGATGTGACTTGGTGGTCCACTGTTGGTCATGAAATGGTAGGGTTGCATATGTTAGGGTTGGGCTCATGGATGTCCAAGGACCGGACCGGGTGTCGGGAGGAATCATGAGAGCATCCGCCCCAATGATATGTGGATGACCATAGGGTTATGGAGTAGAGTCCAACAGAGGTAGCCGATCCGTGAGGATTCTTACTCCTAGGTTGCGAAGGATCTTGAACCGAGTTGGTCGGTGCCATAGGGGATGTATCTGGACTTCATGTAGACATGTAACCATTATGACCTTGCATTGGATTAGAAACCCGGACATGCGCCAGTACTCATTACCAATGGTCGTGGTGAGAGAGTGTGGACTTAACCCCTAACCATGGTCCCGTGAGCCGGTGTGGACTTTCCCTTTTTCCCTGGATCCCTACGAGAGGTAACCAGTCCTTGCCGGATCGAGTGATGAGACTTACCCGAGAGGAGGGCTGGTGTTTATCTTAAAGCATGTCGGCTATTAGAGACTTGCATAGTTAGAAATCATAGCATCATTCATGTTTTGCATTCATTCATATTCTTGTTGTATCATGGTATTTTTGGATGATGGATGAGATATATGATTGTTTCTTCTACTGAGTTCTTTAGAACTCATTCCTTTATTCTTTGTATGTTTTTAGCCTATACTGAGAGGAAGGAATTGTATCGAAGATGGGTTGGTTCCCTATGAAGGAACCATCCCGTTTGAAGAAGACGTGGCACCGTCGATGGGAGATGGAAATAGCATGTGCGGGAGTTCCTGCGGGTGCATGGAGTGCGCTTATCGCACCGGTTGATGGTCTGACTGGAGAAGAATTGGAGGACCCCTCACCTCATTAAACTGGAATCTAAGTTCATTAACTTAGAGAAACAAACTGGAAAGAAACTGATTTAAACACTTTTATTCCGCTGCCCTCATTTTTGACTTATTCATTATTCTTTATTTTCTTTCCTTTGTTATTGGAGCATTTTGGGCTTCTGTAATTCATTTAATTTAGTTATTGGATATTCTTGCTCATGATTATCTGTATTTGTCTTAAATATTGTTGATAGACTAAAACCTTGGATCTTGTGACGGATCGCACCCACGGGTTGTCGGGCGGGTAACCGAGACCGACGGGTGGGGTGTGACAGAGTGGTATCAGAGCCATGGTTTTAGGAAGTCAATAATAATTAATACAAGTATTAGACGAGCAATCTGAGTCATAGATCCAGAAGTGACTCAAAAGAATTAGAGTGAGTAATAGAACACCTTTTGTTAGAAACAAACTGATAAAGTAAGTGGATCCTATTTTGAATAACTTACAATAAGTCAAGTGAAATATATTCTCACACAGTAATTATCAAGAAAATGCATAAGAGACAATAATACAAGTGCAATAAACATAACTGTGTTTCATTAATAAGATAAAGCCTTACATAATTTGGAGCGTACTCTACGCTTTACAAAATGTTAGGGAATGAACATGTGCTGAATAAAAACTACAATAAACATATCTAAACCCTAAGGTCAGTACTGAATCATAGTGAATCAAAACCTAGACCTATCTCGCTGTGGTGGTGGTGGTGGAGCTAGTCTCATCGGCGGAGTATGTCAAGGCACTCGCTGCTATCCGGCCCCTCATCTCTACCTGCCCCTGCTCGAACTGGTCCATCCGAGTGAACAGACCCCTAGCCCAAGGTGGTGCGACCTCCGAAGTATCCTGAGTCCCGGATGTGCCTCCTGTCTCGAACTGGGAAGGTGGTGGCGAGTCTGCATGATCCTCATCATCAGTCTCTACATCCATGTCCTCTGCTCGGCTGGCATCTCTGGTGAGTTTGGTCCGCCCGTTAAGTGCATCTGAGCGACCAATCTGTATCCTATGGTACCGCTATGCCCAACTGGGATAGTCTCCTCTCCCTCGAAGTCGACCCCGAAGTGCTCAAAGATCCGTGTCAGAAGCCGCCCGTATCCAAGGTTTGCTCCCCTCGGATGTGTCACTCGGTAGATCATGGCATTTTGGATTATGTAAGCCAAGTCTACCTGGTAGCGAGTGTACACTGAAAAGGTCATCATAGCCTGCATGAGTGAAATCTCACTCTGATGACCTGCCTTAGGCAGCAAGTTCCGTGCTATGATCCTGGAGATGATCCCGCATGAGGGATACGGCTCGATCAACGACTCTACCCCGCTGCACTCCTGTGGGCAAATGCTCGAGTAGATGAGAGCTCTCTCCTCCCGATGAATGACATCGTCGACTCAGCCCCCGGCTCGAACCATCTCCCTGTCGCCGTGGATGTATGGCACGTCTAGGATGTGAGCCAGCTCCTCTGTGGTGAAGCGTATGTCTGTGGTCTTCACCCGGCTCTCTATCACTAGCCTAGTGTCGTGCTCTCCATCCATCTCTCTGTGGAAGGTCAGGTTGCTATAGAATAACCTGACTAGCTTGGGATAGGCGTCCTCGTTCAAAAACAAGGTACCTCTCCAACCCACAGCCTCAAATCTACTCTCGATCCGGAGCTGTGCTACCTCCGAAGTCACTCTTTGGTCGACCATACTCGATCGCACGATGACTGAAGTGGCCAAAGTATAGCTCCTGTGCCTCCAGGGATCTAAAGTAGTCTGGATGGACTGGGTCATGTGCGTCACCTCTACCTCGACCACGACCTCGGCCGCGAATGGGTACTCTCCTACCTCCGCGGGCAGCCATCTAGTGAGAAAATCTGTTTTTAGGCGAAAAAAAATGCAAAATGAGAAGCTATGAGATGTCTAATAATTACATATTTGTGTAAAAATGCGTAGTGAACAGTAGATCTATGCCTAGACATGTTATGGGATGTAAAAGAAACATTTTTTGCACAAAAGAAAAACCTAAAAACAGTTACACATTGTAGTTCTATCATGCAAACCATAGAAATGAAGGTTTTCATGAGATGATTACATGTGTAGCGTGTATGCGTCGCGTGGGAAGTAAATCCAAAGCCAACGGAGTCTCCAAAATACCTTCCTAACCCTTTGCACGAAATCCCCAGAGCCCAAATTGCGTTTTGAGAAGTGTAAGAATAAAAAATGACCCAAAAATCGTATTTGAAGCGTTGCTGTCGCGCGTATTTTGGGGCGGTCACTAGTGGCGGTCGCTTAACTTAAGCGACCGGCTCAAGCGACCGGTCCAGTTACTGTTGCACAAAATTTTGGATTTTTGGCTCTGTTTTGTGGATTTTTGGAATTTGTGCTTCTTGCTTCTTCCGTTTGTGAATGTTGGTACTTGTTGTGGAATAATCTTGACTTGTGGAATCTTTTCGGATTTAATCTTTGAGCGTTGCTAATCTCTGGAATTCTTTTGCGAGAATGGTTCAATTAAGGAATCGTCTTTGTTAATGGTCAAGATGGAGAAGAAGGTGGTGAGAATCAGAATCGTGTGGAGATACTGCAGAAACACTTGAGCCCGAGCCTCCCCGTGTTGAAATTCCTTCCACCGGTGGGAATCCTCCACTAGCACCGCAAGTAGTCTCTATTCGGGATGTGATGAACATGCGGGAAATATGATGCAACAGCAGCATAATCAGTTTACTGCTATGATGCAAGGTTTTGCGACTACTCAGCAGAATGCCCAGGCAGCTTTTAATCCTTATGGAGCTGGTACTTCTGCAGTTGGTAATGTTGTGGACGGTTTTGCCCCTGGTCCGCATGCAAGATTGATGGAGCATTTCTTGAAGCTTCGGATCCCGGCTTTCTTGGTATTTCATCGGATGCATTGTTCCCGAACAAGTGGATCCGAGAGTTGGAGAAAGCTTTTCGCAACCTCCGTTGCAATGAAGCTCGGAAGATTCTTTGTGCGGAAGGTGAGATGGCTGACATGAAGCTGATGCGTGGTGGAATGCTACCAGACCTATTTTGGAAGCTTCGCACCCGGTTCTTACTTGGGAAATTTTCAAGGATGCATTTTGCAAGAATTATTTTCCTGAGTCTGTGAGAGATGCTAAGGAAGCGGAGTTCATGGCACTCACTCAAGGACCTAGTACTGTTCTGGAGTACCAGAAGAAGTTTGAAGAGTTGTTCTACTTTGCCCCTGATGCTTTCAAAGGTGACCGTGAGAAGGCAAAGAAGTTCTTCAAGGGTTTGAGGCCGTCACTGAAGACTTACCTGGCAATTCATCCTATTGTGGATTATGCCGAGATGGTACAGAATGCTAAGAAGGTAGAAGAGAATGAGAGAGAGAATTATCTGCTCCAGCGTTCTGTCTCGAACAGGAATCATTCGGGTGACCGTAACCGGAGATTCTCTAGGCCTGCTCCTTATACCGCCCCTTCGTTTCAGCCTCGAGGAGCTAGTTCCGTTTCACCTCTGCGCTCGAGCTATGGTTCTAGTGGTGCACCGGCGCGTCCTGTTGCTGGTAGTCGAGTCTTTGGACCGATCTATGCTAACCCTCGTCCGGTAGCTAATAACCGAGAGGCCTGCATATCCTTCTTCGGCAGCTCCTGTGGGTGGTAGGGATTTGATCTGCTTTAGCGTGGGAAGCGGGGTCATTTTTCTCGCAAGCGCACTCGAAGCCGAATCCTCGGTGTCGGCTTTGAAGCTTGTTTCGAGTGTTCCATCTGGTAAAGTTTACGGTGTTGTTGGTTCCGAGTGCGAGACAGATCACGATGTTGTGACGGGTATCATTTCGGTATCATCTACCTCTGCTTTCGTATTATTTGATCTTGGTGCATCGCATTCATTCATAGCATCTTCTTTTGTGAGTCGTATTCTGTTACACTTGCGAAGTTGGATAGAGGACTAGTAATTAGTACTCCAACTAGATCTGTTGTTAGATTAGATGAAGTGGTTGAATCTTGTCCGGTGGTTATTCTTTGGTAGAACCCTTGAAGCCCGTCGATCAAGTTAGACATGTCTGATTTTGATGTAATATTTGGAATTGATTGGCTATCTAAGTATGGTGCGGTTATCCTTTGTTCGGAAAGGAAGGTACTGTTTCATCCTACGAATGATAGTCCATTTGAGTATGAATGTAGTCAGGAGAAGTTGAGTAAGAAGATAGTGGCTGCTACTGCGAAAGTCAGGCAGTGGACTAAGAATGTTGGACTTCTTTCCTCTTCTGTAGATGTCTCGGAAGGTGTGAAACGGTTGTCTGATATCGAAGTTGTCAGGGACTTTCCTGATGTTTTCCCCGATGATTTGTCTGGTTTGCCTCGAGAGAGGGAGTTAGAATTTTCAATTGATCTAATTCCCGGAGCAGCTCTCCTGTGTCGAAAGCTCCGTACCGGATGGCTCCGAGCGAGTTGAAGGAACTTCGACTCGGTTAAGTGATTTGTCAAGCAAAGGGTTTATCCAACCCAGTGTTTCACCGTGGGGAGCCCCGGTTTTGTTTGTGAAGAAGAAGGACGGTAGTATGCGAATGTGCATAGATTATCGGGAATTAAACAAGTTGACGATAAAAAATAAATATCCTCTTCCTAGGATCGACGACTTGTTTGATCAGTTGAAAGGTGCCTCTGTGTTCTCGAAGATCGATCTGAGATCTGGGTACCATCAGTTAAGAGTAAAGTCCAGTGATGTGTGCAGGACTGCATTTAGGACTAGATATGGGCATTATGAATTCCGAGTTATGCCTTTTGGTCTTACTAATGCACCGGCAGCGTTCATGGATCTGATGAATCGGGTATTTCAGGATGTCTTAGATAAATTTATCATTGTGTTTATCGATGACATTCTGATCTATTCAAAGGACGAAGAAGAACACGTTGGACATCTGAGTTTTGCCTTGCAGCGGTTGAGAGAGAAGAAGTTGTTTGCCAAGTTCAGCAAATGTGACTTTTGGTTACCTAAAGTTATGTTCCTAGGTCACATCGTTTCTGCTGACGGAATTAAAGTCGATCCTGCAAAAGTTCAAGCTGTGAATGATTGGGACCAACCTAAGTCAGTCACGGAAATTCGAAGTTTTCTTGGTATGGCAGGTTATTATAGGCGCTTCATTGAGAATTTCTCCAGAATCTCAGCACCTATGACAAAGCTTACCAGAAAAGGAGTCAAGTTTGAGTGGAGCGAAGCCTGTGAAGAGAGTTTTCAAGAACTCAAGAAGAGGTTAACTAACACTCCTGTGTTGACGATACCAGATGACTCTGGAGGTTTGACAGTGTATACCGATGCCTCTAAAGTTGGTTTGGGTTGCGTTTTGATGCAGCATGGGAAGGTGGTAGCTTATGCTTCTAGGCAGTTGAAGAACTACGAGCATAATTATCCTACTCATGACTTGGAATTGGCAGCGGTGGTTTTTGCTCTGAAGATTTGGCGTCACTATCTTTATGGTGAAAAGATATCTATTTTCACTGACCACAAGAGTCTCAAGTATTTCTTTACTCAGAAGGAGTTGAATATGAGACAGAGAAGATGGCTAGAACTGGTGAAGGACTACGATTGTGATATTCAATATCATCCAGGAAAAGCTAATGTGGTTGCTGATGCCTTAAGTAGAAAGAGTAATCGAGGAAGTGTGGTTCTGACATGTCTCAGTAAGCCCTTATTGTTCTCCATAGTAAGATTTGGACTTGAGATTTTGCCAGAAAGTTCTGGTGCTGTTTTGGCAGCTGTATCAGTTCGACCAAGTTTGAGGGACCGAATTGTTGCTCTACAGTTGGCTGATCCAGAATTGAAGAAAAAGATTGACTTGATCACTTCAAAGACTAAGGACGTGGAAGATTTCTCCCTAGCCTTTGATGGTGCTCTTGTTTTTAGAGGAAGAGTTTGTGTTCCTGCAGTGGAAGACCTCAGAAGCGAAATCTTGACTGATGCTCATCAGTCCATCTTTACTATTCATCCTGGAAGCGTGAAGATGTACCATGATATGAAAGGGTATTTTTGGTGGTCTGGCATGAAGAACGATGTGGAAGATTTCATCGCTAAATGTGGGACTTGTCAACGTGTGAAAGCTGTCCGGCGACCTTCGTCTGGCCTTCTGCAACCTCTTCCAGTACCTAGTTGGAAATGGGAAGACATTGCTATGGATTTTGTCACTGGTCTGCCCCGATCTGGAAAAGGGAATGACTCGGTGTGGGTGGTAGTGGACCGATTAACCAAATCAGCACACTTCATTTCGATGAAGATCACCTATTCCATGGATAAGTTGGCCCGACTCTATGTTGATAATGTAGTGAGATTGCATGGTGTTCCGGTTAGCATTGTGTCAGACAGAGACCCGAGGTTTACGTCGCGTTTCTGGAATAGTCTGCAGAAAGCTCTAGGTACTCAGCTGAATTTGAGTACTGCTCATCATCCTCAGACCGATGGCCAATCGGAAAGGACCATACAGATTTTGGAAGATATGCTTAGAGCGTGTGTCATAGATATGAGTGGTAACTGGGATGACCACCTAGCCTTGGTGGAGTTTGCTTATAACAACAGCTATCAGTCTACTATTGGAATGGCCCCGTTTAAAGCTCTGTATGGGAAGACTTGCAGAACTCCTCTGTATTGGGATGAAGTTGGGGAAAGGCGTGTTCTTGGCCCTGATCTAATCGAAATCACCGGCACTATGGTGG
Source organism: Hakea prostrata (assembly GCF_041222555.1). Taxonomy (NCBI): domain Eukaryota; kingdom Viridiplantae; phylum Streptophyta; class Magnoliopsida; order Proteales; family Proteaceae; genus Hakea; species Hakea prostrata. The sequence continues at coordinate 40,984,181 of NC_142601.1, read as the reverse complement.
ATATGATTAGAGAAAGGATCAAAACTGCTCAGTCTCGACAGAAGTCCTATGCGGATAAAAGAAGGTCTGACCTTGAGTTTCAAGTTGGTGAGCGTGCGTTTTTGAAAGTTTCGCCGATGAAAGGAGTCATGCGTTTCAATGTTAAGGGAAAACTCAGCCCTAGGTATATTGGTCCCTTCGACATTATTGAGAAGGTTGGACCAGTAGCTTATCGGTTGGCTTTGCCCCCGTCTCTTGCTGGTGTGCATGATGTATTCCATGTATCTATGCTAAGGCAATGCTTGATAAGTGCAAAACAGCTGCTTCAGCATGAACCGGAAGGGTTGAGTGCGGATTTAACGTATGATGAAGAACCGGCGGAGATTTTGGACCGAAAGGACAAGCGGTTGAGAAATCGGACTATACCTTTGGTGAAGATCAGATGGAAGAATCACTCTTTTGAGGAAGCATCTTGGGAGAAAGAAGATGAGATGCGGTCCAAGTATCCTCACCTTTTTGGACCTTCAGGTACGTTGTAATTTCGGGGACGAAATTTCTTTTAAGGAGGGAGGAATGTAATACCCCCCGTATTTCTAACCCGAGATCCGTATTCCAGGTCCGAGAACCCGAAGGTCTAGTCGGGTGAACTTGTGGAGTATCCGGATTGAAGCCCATGATCCATATCCAGGACCCATGGATCTGGATCCTATGTCCTGAAAAGCTCTGCCTTGGCTGGTGTGGGAAATTCGGAAGTCAAGTGTCGTTCAGAGATGTCCGGAATGAAGGTAAGATCTCCCCCATCTCTTATGTAGGGCTAGGTTGACCTTGGGTACCAACCCCCTAGTAAAAGCACCCTTGTATGGCAAATTACATGGGGGCGGTTACTAGTGGCGGTCGCTTAACCTAAGCGACCGGCCAAAGCGACCGCCCGGTATGTTTTCGGGGATTTTGCCCTATTTTGCCCCCAGACTTCTATAAAAGTCAAACTCCGTCTCTTTAACGATTACTTTATTCGTTATTTCTTATTTGGGAGTTAAGACGGCTGCGGGGAAGATCCGAAAGAGTCTCTGGAATACTGACAGTGGTTTGGAGGATCAGTTCTCTTCTTCTCTGGCTTTCTGGTGTGAGGTATTGAACTAACCCTTCGTTCTCTACTCTCTTATCTCCGTTAGTTTGGTTTTACCCTTTTTCCTCGTCACTGTGATTACCCCTTGGTTATTCTTTACCTTTTTTTTTTATCTGCGTGAGATGGAATAACCATAAACGGAACCCTGCTTCTGTGAGATGGAAAATCCAATAAAGGAGAGGGTTAGGGATAATCCACTGATGATAGGGGATTGTTTTCTCTTAACCTTTTGGCTTAGGGAGTGTTTAATTCGAGACTTAGGATGAGATTACTCGAAAACCGGATTGAAATCGAGTAATCAGAAGCCTGAGTTTCGGATTGAAGCTCACTGTTTTTGGGGCGGTCACTAGTGGCGGTCGCTTAACCTAAGCGACCGGCACAAGCGACCGGCTGGTAAACAGTGACCAAATAGATTTCGGTTTTGATTCAATTTGGTTTATGTGACTTATATATTCTAATAACCCTGTGTTTAGGTGATTACTGTTTAAAAGAAAAGTCTACTAATAATTCTTTGGATTCCATTTTACGGACGTTTCGGTATATGCAAGTAAGGACAGTCTATCTTATCTATTTATGTATACTTCAGCATGTTGATTTAGTAATTGTTATTCTTAATGACTGTACCAATATATACTGCTTTGTAGTTTCATATATAATCTTTGTCATACTACTGCTGTTTACTTTGATTTCATGTGTACTTTATGGTTTGTGATTGTTATGAGATGGTGGTAGTTGGTATATGATTATGATAGTTGGGGTATTCCTTTTGGGATATCTTGGCTGATGTTATCAGGAGGCTGTGGAATGGGACACAAGCTGCTGATGCCTTCAGACACTATCATGATTAATTGATGACATTGTTAGGATGAGTCTAGATTGCATGGCTAGGTACCCCACATGCTACTACCCTTTCGGTAGGGGAATTGAAACCGAGTGACCCGTGATGACAGTGATGTGACTTGGTGGTCCACTGTTGGTCATGAAATGGTAGGGTTGCATATGTTAGGGTTGGGCTCATGGATGTCCAAGGACCGGACCGGGTGTCGGGAGGAATCATGAGAGCATCCGCCCCAATGATATGTGGATGACCATAGGGTTATGGAGTAGAGTCCAACAGAGGTAGCCGGTCCGTGAGGATTCTTACTCCTAGGTTGCGAAGGATCCTGAACCGAGTTGGTCGGTGCCATAGGGGATGTATCTGGACTTCATGTAGACATGTAACCATTATGACCTTGCATTGGATTAGAAACCCAGACATGCGCCAGTACTCATTACCAATGGTCGTGGTGAGAGAGTGTGGACTTAACCCCTAACCATGGTCTGTGAGCCGGTGTGGACTTTCCCTTTTTCCCTGGATCCCCTACGAGAGGTAACCGGTCCTTGCCGGATCGAGTGATGAGACTTACCCGGAGGAGGGCTGGTGTTTATCTTAAAGCATGTCAGCTATTAGAGACTTGCATAGTTAGAAATCATAGCATCATTCATGTTTTGCATTCATTCATATTCTTTGTTGTATCATGGTATTTTTGGATGATGGATGAGATATATGATTGTTTCTTCTTGAGTTCTTTAGAACTCATTCCTTTATTCTTTGTATGTTTTTAGCCTATACGAGAGGAAGGAATTGTATCGAAGATGGGTTGGTTCCCTATGAAGGAACCATCCCGTTTGAAGAAGACGTGGCACCGTCGGCGGGAGATGGAAATAGCATGTGCGGGAGTTCCTGGGTGCATGGAGTGCGCTTATCGCACCGGTTGATGGTCCTGATCGGAGAAGAATTGGAGGACCCCTCACCTCATTAAACTGGAATCTAAGTTCATTAACTTAGAGAAACAAACTGGAAAGAAACTGATTTAAACACTTTTATTCCGCTGCCCTCATTTTTGACTTATTCATTATTCTTTATTTTCTTTCCTTTGTTATTGGAGCATTTTGGGCTTCTGTAATTCATTTAATTTAGTTATTGGATATTCTTGCTCATGATTATCTGTATTTGTCTTAAATATTGTTGATAGACTAAAACCTTGGGTTTTGTGGGGGGGGGGGCCCCACGGGTTGTCGGGCGGGTAACCGAGACCGACGGGTGGGGTGTGACAATTATTATTGAGTTTCTTACTAAATTCTTGGGAGACTTTGGTTGTATCATTTAACAATTCTGCTCCAGAGGGTAAACTATCATTGAGCATGGTTACCAGTGCATTGTTGCAATGAAGAGACAAGAAGGAAGTTCATGGGTTCAAATGATGCACAAGCACTTGTCATAGAGAACAGGGGGAGGAGTAGAGACAAGTTCAACAAAGGTGGTGATAAAGCCAAGAGTCATGGTAAATCGAAAGACAGGTCAAAGTCTAGAGAAAAATTCAAGTGTTACCATTGTGGCAAAGAGGCACATATGAAAAGAAATTGTAGAATTTGGAAAAGAGAGCAAAGTGAAGAGAGCAGTTAGAAGAAAGATGATGATAATAACACCGCCTCTATAGCATCTGATGATGCTTTAGTTCTTCTTCCTTTTGGTGATGATCAGTGTTTGCATGTGTCAGATCACCAGGTTGAGTGGATTATTGATACATGAGCTTCTTATCATGCTACTCCTATTAGGGAGTCCTTCACTAAATACAAAGCAGGAGACTTTGGAACTGTGAAGATGGGGAACACTAGTGCTTACAATATTGTGGATATTGGTGATGTTTGTATAGTGACAAACATGGGCTACACACTCACTTTGGAAGATGTACGGTATGTTCCTGATTTGCGTCTCAATTTGATCTCGGGGATTGCCTTGGATAGAAAAGGATTTGAGAGTACCTTTAGTAATGAAAAATGGAAGCTCACCAAGGGGTCATTGGTGGTTGCTAGAGGAGATGTTTGTTGCTCTTTGTACAAGACAAAAGTGAAAATATGTGAAGGTGCATTAAACGCAGCACATGATGATTCCTTACCTGATCTATGGCATAGGAGATTGGGTCACATAGGTGACTAGGGGCTACAAGTTCTGGCAAAGAAGTCATTGATTCCTCTTGCCAAAGGTATGTTTTTGAATCCTTGTGATTATTGTTTATTTGGCAAGCAACATAGAGTTTCATTTCAAAAGCATCATGGTAGGAAGTCAAATTTATTAGAATTGATACATTCTAATATTTGTGGTCCATTTGAGGTTCCATCGTTAAGAGGTAATAGATATTTTATTACTTTCATTGATGATGCATCACGAAAGGTGCGGTTGTTTTTGTTGAAATCCAAAGACCAGGAACTCCATTATTTTCAGCAGTTCCATGTCATGGCCGAAAGAGAAACAGGAAAATCTTTGAAGTGTCTCTGCAGTGATAATGGAGGAGAGTACACATCAAAAGAGTTCAAGAGCTATTGTTCTAAGTATGGCATCAGATATGAGAAAACAGTTCCTAGAACCCCTCAACACAATGGGGTAGCAGAGAGATACAACCGAACCATTGTTGAGAAAGTAAGATGCATGTTGAAGATGGCTATGTTGCCAAAGCCATTTTGGGGAGAAGCAGCCAACACTGCTTGTTATTTGATGAACAGGTCTCCATTAGCTCCTTTAGAGTCTGATATTCTAGAAAGGGTATGGAGAGGGAAGGATGCCTCCTACTCTCATCTGAAGGTGTTTGGTTGCAAGACATTTGCACATATACCAAAGGAACAAAGGTCAAAGCTTGATGGCAAGGCGGTTTCTTGCATATTCTTGGGATATGGAAATGAAGAATTTGGGTACAAATTATGGAATCCAGAAAAGAAGAAGACTTTCAGAAGTAGAGATGTGATATTTCGTGAAGCTGAAAATATTACACACTTTGAGAAGTTTGAGAAACCTACTCATGTTGAGAATGTTATGTTTGATCCCACATCAGTTCCAGAAGGAGAACCTGCTCATGAAGAACAGGTTGACCTTAATGATCCAGAGATTGTGACAGATGATTCTATGGATCATGAGGATATTGAGCAGGGGGAGCAACCCCCACAAGAAGAGGTTGTAGAATCTCAAGTGAGGCGGTCCACAAGAGAGCATAGACCAACACAAAAGTATCCCAGTTTCGAGTATATTCTACTTACTGATGAAGAGGAGCCCAAAAGCTTTTAGGAACCAGTAATCCACAGTGATAAAATTAGTTGGATGAAAGCTATGCAAGAAGAGATGAATTCCTTACATAAGAACCATACTTATGAGTTGGTAACACTTCCTAAAGGCAGAAAAGCATTGAGGAACAAATGGGTATACAAGATAAAGAGAGATGCATCTGAGAAGCTAGTGAAGCACAAGGCTCGTTTGGTGGTGAAAGGGTTTGGACAGAAGAAAGGGCATTGACTTTGATGAGATCTTCTCTCCAGTTGTAAAATTGGCATCCATTCGAGTCATTTTGGGTTTAGTAGCTAGCATGGATCTTGAGCTTGAGCAGTTAGAAGTGAAAACTGCATTTCTTCATGGTGACTTAAATGAAGAAATTTATATGATGCAACTAGAAGGGTTTGAAGTCAAAGGGAAGGAGTACTTGGTATGCAAGTTAAAGAAGAGTCTTTATGGACTAAAGCAGACACCAAGGTAGTGGTACAAGAAGTTTGACTCACTTATGGTGGCTATTGGGTATAAGAGGACTCAAGCAGATCATTGTGTATACTTCAAAAAATTTCCAGATGGTAAGTTCACTGTTCTTCTCCTTTATGTTGATGATATGTTGATCATTGGGCAAGATGCAGATATGATTAAGAAGTTGAAAGAACAGTTGTTCAAGTCCTTTGATATGAAGGACTTAGGGCCAGCTAGACAAATATTGGGCATGCAAATTTTTCGTGACAGGAAGGCTAGGAAGCTATGGTTGTCACAAGAAAAATATATTGAACGGGTGCTTAAAAGGTTCAACATGCAGGGTGCTAAGCCTGTAAGCACTTCTCTTGCCAGTCACTTTAAACTGAGTAAGCAGTCATGTTCATCTACCAGTCAAGAAAGAGAAGCAATGCTAGGTATTTCTTACTCTTCTGCAGTTGGTAGTCTTATGTATGCCATGGTCTGCACTAGACCAAACATTGCACAGGCAGTTAGTGTTGTGAGCAGGTTTCTTGATAATCCAGGGAGAGATCATTAGAAAGCTGTGAAATGGATCTTCAGATATTTGAGAGGAAGTTCCAAATTGTGTTTGTGTTTTGGAGGTTCAGATCCAGTCTTGGAAGGGTATACTGATTCTGACATGGCGGGTGACCTTGATTGTAGAAAGTCAACTTCTGGGTATTTGTTTACTTTTGCAAGGGGAGCTGTCTCTTGGCAGTCCAAACTACAAAAATGTGTGGCTTTGTCTACAACTGAGGCTGAATACATCGCCATTGCAGAAGTAGGGAAAGAAATGTTGTGGTTGAAAAGATTTCTCCAAGAATTTGGTTTGAAGCAAGACAAGTATGTGCTATACTGTGATAGTCAGAGTGCTATTGACTTGAGCAAAAACTCTACATATCACTCTCGCACAAAGCACATTGATGTGAGATATCATTGGTTGCGTGATGTGGTGGAAGATGAGTTGTTGAAGATTGTGAAAATTCACACTGATAAGAATGCCTCTGATATGTTAACAAAGATTGTTACTTGAGAGAGGTTTGAGGTGTGCAAGGAGCTTGCACACATGGATTCCTAGTAAGGAGTCAAGTTGTGGTTTCCTCCCTCATGGGAACGGAGGGGGAGATTTGTTGGGTCCGGCCCATGGCCCATTAAAGCCATGTGAGGCCTAGCTTTAATTGATGCAATTGGGTTTCAAAAGAAACCCTATTGCCACCTCACTCTCCTATATATATGGTTGCCGCATAAGAAAGATAACAAAAAAAAAAAAAGAAAAAGAGGGAAAAATAGGAGAGAGAAAAAAAGTCATGAAATAGAAGAGAGAGAGCCGGAGCGGGAGAAGAAAAGGAAGAAGGAATTTTCTGGTTTCTTTCGCGAATTCAACGGTGATACGTTGCCAGAATGAAGTGAGATTTGAAGGGAATAGTCGTGGCAACTAGCTCTTCATATCCAACGGTCAGAATATCATTCTATGATAGTTCTCAGAAAACCTCCCTGGTGACTTTTCTCCATTCTATCTGATTTTCATTTATTTGATAATGTGCTTGTGATTTTGAGTTCCTCTAGTGTTATCTAGAAGTATTATCTAGAGATGGGATATTGATTATGTACCCATTATTATTATCATTTGGTGATAGTGGAAGTTTTGGGTGGACTCCGATAACGGTCCCGTGGTTTTTTCCTTTGTGGGTTTTTCCACGTTAAAAATTCTTGTGTGTCTATTGTGGCTTGTGTTGAATGCTTGATCCATTATAGCTGTGTTTGTTTATGTAATTTACACTAGCATATTGTTTAGCCCCATCAATAATAACATTGCAATAAATCTTTTTGGTAATTATTAACTTAACATTTTTTACCAAATCAAATTTAATTTCTTAGCATTGCAATCAGACAGAGCTTTTGAACATGCAATGTTGGAGAGTTGCAGCAGTTGGGGTGAAGAACGATTGGGATTATTTGTTCAGTTCGTTCAGCAATGGTGAAAGTCTACGGTGAGGAATTCTCTATTCTTCGGTTCTTCCTTATACAAAACCAGAGTTCTCTATTCAACGTTTTGGAAAGAGGAAAGCAAAGTCTCTTCGACTTCCCGCCCAAAACACACTAACGTTCTGTCTGGATTTTGCACAGAGAAGAAGATGATTTTTAATGTTTGGTTTGGTTTGAACCGAGCTGGTTCGGGTTAAAGCAAGTAAACCGAGTGAATAGCACTTAAAAACATTTTTGTTGTACATGGGTAATTCTACGGTGAGGATTTAATTGAAAAACCCAGGTTTAAATCTAGCCTTTCACTGTTTGCAGCCTGCCAAGCAAAATCCACCTACTCCAACCACCAAGTGGAGTTCGCTCTCGCTAAACCAACGTTAGGTATGAGACTGAGAAGTGAGAAAATAATACATGGTTTTATAAAAAATGTGCATTGACCAGTTTATCCTCACTTTAACTCGAAAATTTTAAGTGAACCATCGCATAAATGAGAAGAATAAAATTTTCACCGATGCCAAACACTTTAAAATAATGAAACTTCCCATAATTGAGAATGATAATAGATACCGAAAAGAGCCTTTAGGTAAACCATTACTCCCAAAAACTATCCTACCATGATTTTTACCTAACGGTGTCAATTTATAGCCCGAACCATTAAAACCAAACCGCACTGGCCCGTTATAGCATGAACTGGCCCGAACCAAACCTTAATGGGCCGTAATTGGGTTGAGGGTTGTGGAGCCTGCACCAACCCGAAACCAAACCGCAACCCGTTTACAACCCGTTTTGTAATTTTACATTAAATAGCATTTGAACTATTATATTACCATTAGGTAGTTGGTATAGACAATTAAAAAAATTAAGCATGAATTCAAAGATCAAATAGTCATTTTACTACTTACTATCTAGGTTCTTGATTTCTATAGAATTTGTGGGTTTTTTTTAATGGAAATTGACCAATAGCAACTTTGCTTTCCATATAATTTTTGCTTTTGTTGTAGGATGCTTAATTGTTTCTTCTTATTTTTTTTCTTATACACCATAAATCGTTAGTCAACCCGAATCTAAAATGTTAGCCCAAACCGTTAGTTAGCCTGAACCCAAACCGCACCAAACCGAAACCGGCCCGAAACGGTTATTTTGCTAATGAGCCGTGTTTGGGCTAGGTGTTTTTCAGCCCAAAACCAAACCGCACTGTTGACACCCCTAGATTTAGCATATAGTTAGAAATTGGGTATAGTAACATGAAAGATTCCAATGGCCATGGCTTGACTGGTTTGGGCAACAATAAGTCCCATCCAACAAAATTAGATAGTACTATTTCTATTTTGAGATAGTTAGATTGGGCATGGTCAAGGCAAGAAAGAGCAAGTGTAAATGATCACGAACAAAGGTCTCTCCCATCTTCATCACGACCACTCTTAAGTTATGCACAAGGCAAAAAATCCAACGACTGGGACAATTTCCTAATCCTGAGGGCCTGCCAAAATCAATATTGGATTAACAATAATACTCTATTCATAAGACATAAGAGGCAAAAGTGGCAATGTATCACAAGATATATACTCCCAAACATCATTCCCCAATAGCTTAGCCAATGAGTAAGGTATGTACAAAAAATATTTTAGCAAGCTGAAAAGGTCCAAACTGTCGTGTGGTTTCAATCTTACCTTGTTTCTTACTTGCCATAACAGTTAACAAAAAGTTATGCCTAGAAAGATCCAAGACAATCACCTTCGAATTATAGTTTATGCAAAGTTGGATGCATAAATCAATAGGGGATCTGGCACACATACTACGGAAACTCACCCCAAAGGTCCACACAACCAAAGCTTGTCACTAAATTCACAATCAAAGAAGAGATGCATTATTGACTCAACATTCTTGTTGCACAAGATGCAACAAAGGTTGATAACAGACCATCAGCTAATCACCTCACCAACCGGGATCCCGTTGCTTAAAAGTCGACAAAAAAAAGTTCATACTTGCGAACACCTTTGAGCTTCCAGCATAAAACCCACCAGCGCTTAATTTTAGAATGCACCTGCATTTAGCCATAAGTTTTGTAGTAAACAAACCATGCTTTGATAGCAAAAATATCAAGGCCTTGAAATAAAGCACCTTGAAAAATAGCTTGAGTAAATTGAGTAGGTACAACCAACTATAAAGTTGAGTTATCCCACCCATTTGTCACATCCACCCAGCCGATACCCTACCTGGTATACTCGAGTGTGTGATCCACAGCCCCGAAGATCAAGCATCAAGGAAATCATCCTCCCACATATACAATAACATAATCATGAACAAGATATAATCAATGTAACATTATATAAACAAAAAGGTCAAGATAAGAATGACAATATAATCAGAGTGCGGAAAGAATGATACCAATATAATAATCAAAGTGTAGAGTGTGCGGAAAATCACTCCACAACTACAGCGGAATAGTAGATCAAAAGTAAAAGAAAAGATTACAACTGGTTCCCAAAAATAAAGAAATAAAAGAAATAATCAAAACAAACTAAGGTCTCTTATGTTTTAAAGAACGTCTTCATAAACATAGACTTTGGAAATCAAGCACGGTCGCTTCCACTCCAAGACAGGGCTAATCCTGGTACGTAGCATGATCACACATGGAATCTTCACCGTAATCTTCGTAACTGCTAGCACCTTGAGAGTAGTATGCATCATCGGCTTGTGTTTCGTAGTACTAGCCGTCATATTCGTCAGTACCTGCAGGATAATCTAACAAAGATATTTGCACAAAAAGGAGTGAGTTCAAAAGAACTTAGCAAGACATGTTATATCCATAGCAACTTAGTAAAGCATGATAACACAACATACAAAGATGCAAAATGAAATGAGATAGACAATGCATGTATGAATCTAACTTCTATGTATGTTGGTCTCCATTGGCAGACACGCTTTAAGTCATAGCACCATACTTTTTTGGGTAGGTCTCAAATCACTCTCCCTCAACCATTCTGGTATCTTGGGTTCTCCGTTGGTATTTGGGTCCTGCATCCCTTGAGACATTCCTTGGCTGGGGTTTAGGTCACTGCTATCTCACATCACCATTGGTCTAAGTTTTGGAGCATATCAAGGTAAAGCCTAGCCAAATGCAAATCATCTATTTTTTTATATCAACTTAGGGTTGGATACTTCCATTCCTCACCCCGAGCGATCATTTTCGATACCTTTCCCCCTAGAGTCAGCGTATCCTATGGCTACAACCAACTCGGACTATGGACTCACCAACCCTATTGGTCATCCACAAATAATAGACGAGAAGCTCTCATGTCCCCTCACAGGTTGGATACCGGTCTTAAGCGCCCATGAGCCCAAGTTTACTAAATGCGACCCTACCAACAAATGGTCCCCACAATGTGATCCATGTCCTCTCACGAGTTGGTTATTGGTCTTGAGTGCCCATAAACCCACATTTGCTACCATAGGTTACTCGGTCTCAATAGCTTTCTGAATTGGGTCTGATATAACAGGGACATCCTAGCAAAACACTTCTAGACAAGCCCTAGGTATGACAACCAATAATCAGGGAAAGCGTCAAAAGGCACCATTGGAAATTCCCATACCATTCCCACTGATGTCCAAGGACAGAAATGTCAAAAGGACATCCCCAACCCCAAATCACATCTAATTAATCACATTCCCAATTCAGTCATATCATGCACAACTAATATCTCAGTATATAGAAGGTTGCACAAAGACATGATCAATTGAATAAGTAACATGCATGAATAAGAATCCGTATTGATCAAGTAATAAAAGAAATACATGAGTAAGGTCCTACCGTACTTACAACAGTAACATCATAATTAGGAAATGCAATAACAGTAGCAAATCCATGAGTTTTCCAATTTAGAAACTAAGATATTCACGCAATCTAAGTTAAAGGAAACAACTGTTCTTACCTTAATTAGCTTCGATGAAAATTCGAAGATCAAAAAGAATGGTTCCAAAGTTAGCAAATAAACCCTAAACAAGCATAGATACATCATTAGGAAAAAGGCCTAGAAGATTATAAGTCAAACAGATCAAATCAAACGAAGAACACAGCTATTGTCAGCCTTGGTTGATTGGGTGGTAGCTTGGCCCAATTGACCAGATGAATAGTACATAGCAGAATTTAGAATTTTGATCCAAAATTCATCTTCCAGAATTCAAAACACTCCAAAATTTCAAATGAACATTAGGAACAGAAATCTAAGACGAACTAGCATAGATTAGACACCAACAATGGTCAAAAACAATACTTACTCATTTGGAAACATGACTTTCTAATTTAGCAAAAATTATAGTTTTCGATGAAAACAAGCTATGAACTCAAGAGAGGAACTAGAGATGATAAGATCTCATTCTAGTAGAACATAAACAGTAGATCATACATGAGTCTAACATGAAAACAATTCTAACATGCTAGAGAAATCAAATCAAAAGAATGATCATGGCTTCATGAAGAAATCATAAGAATCATGGCTATGATCAAGTATGAAGATCATTGGAATGAATGGAGATTCATTCCCAACCTTGGATACTGAAGAAGAGGTGTTTGCAAGGATGCAATACCTTCTTCATAATCATAGTACAGAGATTAAATCATGCAAGAGTAAATCAACAACAAGTATGAGAGATTACTAACCTTTGATTGAAGAACAAGAGATGAAAACTTGAAAACTTGCAAGTAGATCTTCTTCAACACCAAGAGAGGCTTTGAGAGGGGTTCTCCACGTTCTCTAAGGGTTTTAGAAACAAAAGAGGTTAAGAAACATGTAGTTCTAATATATAGAGCACCAAAAGACCTAAACAGAGAATATTCAAAGATTTGGTCCCTGTTAGTTGATTGACTGGTAAATTGGCCCAGTCGACCAAGCATGTCAGTAAGGCCTAAACAGAGATACAAGGTCCAAACATATTCCAAATTCAATGGCTTCTCCCAACTCAACATATGACTTACCTAGTAAAGAGGAATGCCTTCAAATCATGTCCAACTAAGCTTTACGTCCATCAACTAATCTCATCTTCATCAAAGTGCAGTTTCATTTCCAAATTTGCCAAAGCTTCCAAGTATGGAACATCATCATCAACTTCCATGGGTTTCGGGTCAAATACCATGTCTTCCATTGAGATGGCTCATAGTTGACTTCTTCTTTTACTTTGGGTTTCGGACTTACAAACAACAGGATTTTCGGGTCAAGGTTAGGGTTGGATTTCACACATTAATATCTAGAAACTCAGCTACTTTTGTACTAGTATTAGCATTAGGGAATGAGGTAGACAAACATTTAGAAGGGAGCCCCACAACCCATGGGATAGTCCAAAAATGGGTCTCAAGACTCGAGCCCGGCTTCCTAAGGACCAAAGGTGAAAGAGAAGGGGCTACCAAAGAACACTTATCCAGTCCATTTTCTTATAAAAAATGGACCATCCATTTCCTTGTAGATGTGCGACATGTGTCCCAACATCACATCAAATGGTTGAAATCCATTTATAAGTCACATCAAAGAGTTGTGATTAAATTAAAAAAAAATTATGTGACTTGTAAATGGACCTCAACCTTTTGATGTGATGTTGAAACACATATCACACATCTACAAGGAAATGGATGGTCGGAAATGGACAGGATATTAGTTCGGCTATCAAAAAGAGGCTATTTCAAATTCTAGGCTCACTCTTTTTAAAGGTTTTTGGTCAAAAAATGAAGTAATGGAAAAATACTTCCCTTTTAAAACTTTCACCCACAAACTAGGAGTTTTTCCAGTAAATTTCCTTGTGTGGATGAGTGACATGTGTTTTAACATCACATCTAAGGGTTGAGAATTATTTACAAGTCACATCAATGAATTGTGATTAAATTAAAAATAAGTTTGATGTGACTTGTAAATGGACCTCAAACTTTTGATGAGATGTTAAGATACATGTCACACAACTACAAGGAAATGGATGATCCATTTCCTTGTTAGAAATTGACTCGATATCAGTCCACAAACTATGGGGTTCATTGATCAATCTCCAACTTGCTTAGCTATTAGACCTTGGTAATGAATAGAGGCCTTTCTAAACTCAAACCCCCCATGAGTTTGGGGTAGGCAAACCCTGTCCTAACTAGCTCGTAAGAGAATGATTAGATGTGTTACTTGAACTTACTGGTAATAAAGTCAAGCTTTGAACAAACCTGCTTTGGAAGCTTAAACAAGTTCATATAGAAGGATGGACTTGCTGCCAAAATAGATTTAGCCAATACCTTTCTTCTTGCAAAACTATGAGAATTAACTTTCTAGGTAATAGATTTTGCAAAGTGAATTTCTTTCTGGTTAAAGTGATTTTGCTATATTCTCATTCATTCTTGTGAAATTTCATCTCTCCTTTTTTTCTTTTCTTTTTTTTTTTCTTCTTAATACAATATCCGTTAGTAGGGATGTCAATGGTTCAATTTACGGAGGTTTCGTTTGTGCTTAATTTCAGGCTAAAAAACACCAAGCCAAAACACGGATCATTTGCAAAATAACGGTTTTGATTCAATTTTCGGTAGGTGCAGTTTGGATTTAGGTTGACTAGGTTAGGGTGTTTTGAGACCATATACCAACCCGTTATCAAACCATTATAGTCCATTTTGAATTAAAACTCATGTAGGTATTGAACCTACCTCTTGGACCTAAGTTCCAAAGAAAGACTTTTTTGTGAAAATAAAAATTAACATTAATAAAAATGAGTAATACAACCCTATTCCGGCCTATATATAAGTTGTCTAGCATATCTTACTCAGTTAAATGTTGGGTTACTTGTGCAGGAAGTGTCTCTACTTGGGGCATAGCTTACACTGTCGAAAGCCATCTAAAAACAGTAGAAGCACATGTGAATTGTCAAGATGGAATTGGGCAATCATGTTTTGCTACCCACTTATTTTAATCATGTTTAACAAATATGATAATGGGTAGCAAGCTTGAATAGATAAACCCTATGACATTTATGGGAATAACACCTTTGTTGATTTTTTTCATAAGTTCATGAGAAATTATAACAAGCTGAGAATTTAGTACGGCTTGGTCTAGGTCCATTTGGTTCAAGCTAACGTACCACAAATGGGTTGGCCGAAACAGGGCCCAAAACCGTTCTGTATTTTGACCCCTTAACACATAGCTCTACCTATTAAGCTTCGGTTCGGCTCAATTGTGGCTATAACAAGCCTGTTCGGTTTAGTCTAACAGGCCGATCTACAAATTGACACCCGTACACAAATTGAACATATATCTCTTAAATCACCTCACCTGTATCTTTCTTCTTTTTTTTTCTTTTTTTTTTTTGTAAAGCACCTGTATCTTTGATACGGGATACTTTTTAACATTTTAGTTAGTAACCACTCCTGCTCAATATCATATATACATTTGTTGACTTTCTATGAGTAATTTATTCTTATTAATACTATGTTTGTTTTATTTATTTTTATTTTTTATTTATTAATTCGGAATCAGAAAGAATTGGAGTGGGTGCTGGTAATTCTTAATATTGCCTGAAATTTCCAACAAATTTGCGTGCCGAGAGATTTCTTCTAAGGGATCACTGAAAAGTAGGCACCCAGAAAGCACCCAGAAAGCGGTACAAAACTGGAATTCAAATGTAGAGTACGGATCAAGGAAGGAAGCTAGTCATCGTCATCAAACGCCGAGATTCAACCATCTTCCATCATGCTTCAATAATCAAATTTAAAAGGAAAAACCAAAGTCAACCACCGGATCGGTTCATTTCATATTAATCCTTCCTTCAACCACCACCGCACCAAAGAGAAGAACAACTCTTTTATCATTTTAATCACAGACCCATTCAGTTCTGATCAACAGTAATCATTTCTCATGATCTGTTCTTGAATTTTGGAATCCTAAAATTTCCAGGCAAACACCCAAAGGTAAATCACGGCAGGGCAAATCGGAACCAAGCTGTTTCTCATCTTCTTCTACACCCATCTATTGTTCATCAATGTCTTGATCGCCTTCCTCACCATCCGCAGCTTCCTCTCTCATTCAATTTCAGATCGCTTGTCCCAACCTCTTCACTGGTACCTTCCACTGCTATCTTCCATCGCATCCTCTGCCATCGTCGCATTTATATGGCAGCTCTTCACCCTCAGCAAACCATCAAGAACCATAAAGGCCTTATTTTTTTGGCTAAGCCCTCTATTGACATTGGCTGCCGGAATCCTCTTAGTAGTTCTCAGCACCACCGGTAGTTTGGTAGCCGGCGTAGCTGCAATCGTTTTTGCAGTTGCCCAAGCCCTCTACGCCTGCTGGGTTTCGTCCCGAATTGATCATACAATTAAGGTCTTATCACTCTCCTTCAAGGCACCCACTTCAGGGGCGACCAAGTTCATCGCTTTATCGATCCTTGTCAGTGCCATTTACTCCTCTATAGCCATCTCCGGCATCGGCGGCGCCACCGCTGGAACTGGGTTTCTCGGCCTCCCAAACGCCCTCTTCATCTTGGCCATTCTACTCAGCCTGGCATGGACGATGCAAGTAATTAGGAACATTTCTCATGCTTCTATCTCCCGTGTTGGGTATCTCTACTTCTCTTATGGGAATCAATTCCACACATCTCGAGCTTATCATGACACGCTCAAGCATTCCATCGGAAAAATTTGTCTGGGTTCTGCTATTGTGCCAGTTCTTGCAATCATACGAAGCTCGGCCAGAGCAATAAGATTGGCTGAAGGGGACACAAATGAGATGCTCTTCTCTTGTGCAGATTGCTACGCAGGTGTTGCTGCTAGGCTTGTGAATTATGGGAATCGATGGGGATTTGTTCATGTTGGTGTCTACAATAAGGGATTTGTGCAGGCATCGAAGGATACATGGGAGATGATTGGACGAGCAGGGCTGGAATCGCTAATTGACTCGGACCTCACCGGGTCGTTCTGCTTCCTGAGTGGAGTTGCAGTGGGATCGGTTTGTACGGTTGTGAGTGGATCCTATGCGCTCGTCCTGGGAAGCAGCCATGCTACTGAAATCTCACTTTGTGCCTTTTTGATTGGTTATTTCATGGTAAGTTCAACTTTTATCTGTCTTTTTAACAGACCGATTTGATTCAGTTACAATGGTTTTCAGTTTTTGAACCCTAGACCAATTAACTTGCTAATTCTCTAATTTCATAGTTTTGATGTGTAAATTTGCAGTGTAGGATTGCCATGTCATCGCCTCAAGCGTGCGTGTTGGCATACTATGTGGCATACGCAGACAACCCACAGAGCCATGTGTTCGATTCAACCATCCCAGATCGTCTGTTGGAGCTGCAATCGCTAGCACAGACCTAAAGTCACTGCCTTCCCGGTGAAACTGAACTTAGTGCCTTTGGCATTCCTGTTTGGAGATGGCTGGCAATGGATCTAGAAAATAAACTTGTCATTATTATTATTATTATTATTATTATTATTATTATTATTATTATTATTATTATTATTATTATTGAAATTTTCTATGTGTGGGTCTCCTTAGTGGACTACAAACTAATGTTGAATCCCCTTAGTGTAATATATTATGTATGAATTGTCAATGTAGGGCTGGTTGAGTAGTAAGATCCCTACTTCTCGGTAGAGAGGTCATGGGTTCGACCCTTGCGGATAGCATCTCTAGTATTAAAAAAAAAACACAAGTTCCAAATAAATAAATCTATACATATTGATGCGGATCAATTATGCTTCTGGATCCGACTGAGCCTCCTCTCGTATCCGGGACGATGAGTCTTACAAGAAAGGTTAGATGCGGGCCGGCTTGTGTGCCGGGCAGCCGCCTCTGATGGCAAAGTTAGATGATGAACCGAATGAGGTCTCGTGCAAAAGCTACACAAGATTATGCTCAAAGTGTATTGGTTGCTTACCGGAGGGGTAGATCTGTGCCTTTATAGTATGGATGTTACCTTTTATGTATTTGGTAAGTCAGCCAAACAAGGGCTGATGTTTTCCTCGGATCGTGCTCCCTTGTTGTTAGTCCCATTCAATCAGCTGCTGAGTTGACCTTCTATAACAAAGATGATTGCCATATCTGTGGCGTACGTTGCGCTTTTGGTCATGGATGATCGGCATCCTTCCCGATCACCTGTCATGTGGAGCCCCATTCGACCCAGACCCGATCAAGTTTTGTCCTGTTGAAACCGGGTGGAACCCGGCTAATATGACAATGTATAATATTCGGGTTATACCCGTTTGGTGCTCATCTTTCCGTATCATAAGCCCCCTATCCCGATCGTTGCTTGCGATGTTCGGGATAGCTAGGTGGTTGGAGCGAGTTGTGCCTCGGGAGATTCCAGGAATACCCTTTAATGGGCGCATTAAATGCCTGCGAACTAAAGTGACCAGCCGTTTTTCGTAACGGCTATCCTCCAGGACTTCGCCAACCTGGGATTGACACGTCAGGCGGCTAGGCGTAGGCTCATAATGAGAGCCTCGGGGGAGGCGAACCGTCTCCATTTTGTAACCGTCGATCATCAAGAGTCGTAACCGTCTGATCAAGAAATGTAACGCCTCTTCCGGCAATATAAATAGGGACCTTCCCCTTCATTTCCTTCCCACTGTTTTCTTTGCTCTCGACTTAGCAACGCTCCCGACTGACTTCTGAAGCTCCTCAAGCCTTCCCTGCTTTTAATCAGTAAGTTTCCTTTTCTTATGGCCCCAAGGAGATATAAGGCCCCGAAGAAGCCAAAAGTAAGCTTGAGAGGGTTTAGGTATCAAAATAAGGTTCCCGTTCCCATCTACCGTGATAGGCGTCGTCGGGCCGAGGGTTATACTAGTGAGGGTGATAGCGATCAAACCAAAAAGTATAATCTGACTGGGGATCGTCTGAAAGAACTCCACGAGCAATCTTCTGACGAGGAGAAATCCAAATCCAACAGCTGCTCCACCCAGGACGACGATCTTCGACTCTATAATGAGATCCAGGAGATGTTCCGTAAGGATAAAGAGAAACAAGCAATGCAAGCCCTGACTACGTCCCTCGTACCCGATGAAGTAGAAGGGGAGGTAGAGGCCGGGGTAGAGGCCGAGGAAGAGGCCGAAGTTGAGGCCGAAGTAGAAGCCGTTCCTAGTGTAGATTCTCGGGAGGGTCCCGTTCATAGTTCAAATTCGAACCCTGCCCCTGCCTCTGATTCCGCTACTCCTTCTGCCCAGAGTGCCCTAAGACCTGAGTCTACGGCCACTTCCCGAGATCCCCCTGCTGTATCTTCCCAAGCTTTCCTTCGGACGGATGTCCCGTCTACCTCCCGGGTATCTAGATCAAAAGCTCCTCCTCGTCCACCTTTTCAACGTCCCAGCGGTTTTCGGGGGGCCATTCCCCGTAAACCTGATTGTAAGAAGCTCGACTCCGCAGCCTTAGAACTGCTTCGATCAGAGCCCTTAACTCCCTGGCATATTAACTTCGTCCAGAACTCTTCGGGACCTGAATTCTATCTCTGCTCCCTGTTTCCCGAGGATCTGGATAGATTCTTGAGTAGTTTTGGTATTCCTGAGGGATATCAGGTTATTATCCCGACTGATAGCCAAAGAGTGAACAGTCCTCCCAAGGGATTTTATCCCTTGTATTATGATGCCTTCATCGGGGGGTTACGTCTCCCGTTGCATTATCTTTTTATTGATGTGCTTGACCATTACAAGCTTAGCCCTTCTAATTTGAGCCCGAACAGTTGGAGGATCATGATCGGGTTCGTCGGCTTCTGTAAGTCCCTAGGGGTCTTCCCGACTTTCGGCCTATTCCATCATTGAGAAGTCTGAGAAGCCTACTCATGTTAAGAATGTTATGTTTGATCCCACATCTGTTCCAGGAGGAGAACCTACTCATGAAGAACAGGTTGACCTTAATGATCCAAAGATTGTGACAGATGATTCTATGGATCATGAAGATATTGAACAAGGGGAGCAACCCCCACAAGAAGAGGTTGTAGAATCTCAAGTGAGGTGGTTCACAAGAGAGCATAGACCAACACAAAAGTATCCCAGTTCTGAGTATATTCTACTTACTGATGAGGGGGAGCCCGAAAGCTTTCACGAAGCAGTGATCCACAGTGATAAAATTAGTTGGATGAAAGTTATACAAGAAGAGATGAGTTCTTTGCATAAGAACCATACTTATGAGTTGGTAACACTTCCTAAAGGCAGAAAAGCATTGAGGAACAAATGGGTATACAAGATAAAGAGAGATACATCTGAGAAGCTAGTGAAGCACAAGGCTCGTTTGGTGGTGAAAGGGTTCGGACAGAAGAAGCGCATTGACTTTGATGAGATCTTTTCTCCAGTTGTAAAATTGACATCCATTCGAGTCATTTTGGGTTTTGTAGCTAGCATGGATCTTGAGCTTGAGTAGTTAGATGTGAAAACTGCATTTCTTCATGGTGACTTAAATGAAGAAATTTATATGTTGCAACCAGAAGGGTTTGAAGTCAAAGGGAAGGAGCACTTGGTATGCAAGTTAAAAAAGAGTCTTTATGGACTAGCAGGCACCAAGGCAGTGGTACAAGAAGTTTGACTCACTTATGGTGGCTATTGGGTATAAGAGGACTCAAGCAGATCATTGTATATACTTTAGAAGATCTCCAGATGGTAAGTTTATTGTTCTTCTCCTTTATGTTGATGATATGTTGATCATTGGGCAAGATGTAGATATGATTAAGAAGTTGAAAGAACAGTTGTTCAAGTCCTTTGATATGAAGGACTTAGGGCCAGCTAGACAAATATTGGGCATGCAGATTGTTCGTGACAGGAAGGCTAGGAAGCTATGATTGTCACAAGAAAACTATGTTGAACGGGTGCTTAAAAGGTTCAACATGCAAGGTGCTAAGCCTGTAAGCACTCCTCTTGCCAGTCACTTTAAACTGAGTAAGCAGTCATGTTCATTTACTAGTCAAGAAAGAGAAGCAATGCTAGGTATTCCTTACTCTTCTGCAGTTGGTAGTCTAATGTATGCCATGGTCGACACTAGAGCAGACATTGCACAGACAGTTAGTGTTGTGAGCAGGTTTCTTGATAATTCAGGGAGAGATCATTGGGAAGCTATGAAATGGATCTTCAGATATTTGAGAGGAAATTCCAAATTGTGTTTATGTTTTGGAGGTTCAGATCCAGTCTTGGAAGGGTATACTGGTTCTGACATGGCGGGTGACCTTGATTGTAGAAAATCAACTTCAGGGTATTTGTTTACCTTTGCGGGGGGGAGCTGTCTCTTGGCGGTCCAAACTACTGAGAAATGTGTGGCTTTGTCTACAACTGAGGCTGAATACATTGCCGCTGTAGAAGCAAGGAAAGAAATGTTGTGGTTGAAAAGATTTCTCTAAGAATTGGGTTTGAAGCAAGACAAGTATATGGTATGCTGTGATAGTCAGAGTGCTATTGACTTGAGCAAGAACTCTACATATCACTCTCGCACAAAGCACATTGATGTGAGATATCATTGGTTGCGTGATGTGGTGGAAGATGAACTGTTGAAGATTGTAAAAATTCACACAGATAAAAATGCCTCTGATATGTTAACAAAGATTGTTACTCGAGAGAAGTTTGAGGTGTGCAAGGAGCTTGCACACATGGATTCCAAGTAAGGAGTCAAGTTGTGGTTTCCTCCCTCATGGGCACGGAGGGGAGATTTGTTGGGTCTGGCCCATGGCCCATTAAAGCCATGTGGGGCCCAACTTTAAGTGAAGCGATATGGTTTCAAAAGAAACCCTATTGCCGCCTCACTCTCCTTATATATATATATATATATATATATATATATATATATATATATATATATATATATATATATATATATATATATATATATATATATATATATATATATATATATATATATTTGCCGCACAACAGAAAACAAGAAAAAAGAAAAAGCCGCATAAGAGGAGAGAGAAAGAAACAGCAGAAAAAGAGAGAGCCGAAGCAGGAGAAGAAAAGAAAGAAAAGAGTTTTTCCTGGTTTCTCCGGCGAATCTGACGGTGATACGTTGTCGGAATGAAGTGAGATTTGAAGGGAATGGTCGTGGCACCTAACTCTTCATATCCAACAGTTAGAATATCATTTTACCACAGTTCTCAGGAAGCCTCTCTGTTGACTTCTCTCCATTCTCTCTTGTTTCCATTTATTTGATGATGTGATTGTGACTTTGAGTTCCTCTAGTGTTATCTAGAGATGGGATGTTGATAGTATACCCATTTTTATTATCATTTGGTGATAGTGGAAGTTTTGAGTGGACTCCGATGACGGTCCCGTGGTTTTTTCCCTTGAGGGTTTTTCCACGTTAAAAATTCATGTGTGTATTGTAGCTCGTGTGTTGAATGCTTGATCCATTACAGTTGTGTTTGTTTTTTTAATTTACACTAGCATATTGTTTAGCCCCATCAAAATATACTCTTCCTAATATAAATTAGGAGAACAGCAGCCGAAGTCTTGCAAAGCGATTGTTTAGATTCCAACTCAAACAACGTAGATCTGAGCAACATTAACATTGTATAGCCAGGCGGTGGTGAGAAAATAGAAATTGTATTTATTGAATTGAGAGACATAATTCTTACCTAGTGAACCATTGTAGAGACTCTGAAGCAAGAGCGAGGCAGATTGACAAGAGTTCCGCGAAGCCCATGCAATTAAGGAGAGAATCCAAAGTAAAACATGAAGAATAGAATCGAACCTCAAAATTCCACCTGGGAGAACAATTAAGCAAGATATACGATTGCCATCGAAGAGTCAGTTTCGCCGTTATGTGAGAAAGAGTTGATCAAGTGAAGGGGAAGATTATTGCACACGAGAATAGAGGAGTCGGTGAAACAATCAAATGCTTACTAAATTAGCAACTTTTTCCCTTCACTAAGAACTCAAAACAGTATCATGCAGCAGTGCATTCAAGGAGGACAAAGAAAATCCTTACTTCTTGAAGAACCTTGCTCCTCAACTTATTAACCTTTATGGTTTCTTCTTTCTCCCCTCGTAAAGAGTCTAACCATCAAATGCACAAAGAAGAAGAAATCAATATTTCATATAAAGGAAATAGAAAATATATTAAATAAATAAATATAAATAAAAGGCTAACAAATATAGGATTTCATGGTTAAATAAAAATATTGTAATCAAATCCAAAGTGAGAACCATCAAAATTACTCACTTTCATCCTTTCATCGAATATATGTACTTGCAAGGCAAACAAACATGCACTTTTTACAATCCTAACAAGCATCTCGTGGCAAGAGAGAAAGTAAAAGAGAGGGGAAGGAAGCTGGAAATGTTTCAAATTTCAGTCAGTTTCATCTTTGGGAGTAGACTCTGTCTTTGAATTTCGACAAACAATGCTGATCTAGAAACACTTCCAGAAGCCCATTCTTGTGTAGCTTATATGATTTTACAGCCTTGGGAGAAGACTGGCAAGCAAACTATTGCTTCTCAGAAGATAATGAATTGGATAGCAATTTGCAAAATGAAGAACCACCACTATCAGAAACCCTTAAATATAGGATAAGTTCACCTAGGATTTCAACTTCAGTTGAGTACCATCTTCACTGAAATCCAGCTTTGCAATGCGGAGAAAAGTTAAATCAATCGGGGATAGAAATATTAAAAACTAAATTACCAAGAATATCTTGGAAAAAAATAGTAACTAAAATATGAAGATTGTGATAAAAAAAAATTAAGGTAATAAGAAATAAAAGTAATTAATATACATTTTTAAAGAAAGTTAATCAAAGTTCCCTTGAGATTTTTTTTCATATAAAAATTTAGATTTTGACAGCATAAAAAAAAATTTTAATTTACAAGAGTTGGACAAATTTAGGAAGGGTTCTTATTTAAAGAAAACTGAACTAAAATACCAATAAGGATTTTTTTAATTTAGTTTAAAAATAAAATAAAAAAAGAAGCTAAAATTGTGAAAATGGTATTTCAAAATTTTTTTCTTAAAAAAATGTTAAGGAAATAGGAAAATAAAAAAGTTAAATTACATTTTTAAAGAAAGTTATTCAATGTACCAAAAAATTATTCAAAGTTTTCGTCAAGATTTTTTTCATATAAAATTTTAGATTTGGAAGGAAATTAAATTCACTAGGAGTTGGATAAAATTTAGGAAATATTTTTTTTTAGAAGAAAATTGAAATAAAACACTAATGAGGATTTTTTTTTTTTTTAATTTGGGAAACAATAAATAGAATTGAAATTTCATTGAAAAAAAAAATAGAAAACCAAAATCGTAGAAGGTATAAAATTTTTTAAAAAAAATTCTCTTAAAAAGTTGACATAAAAAATTAAAACTGGCGCGACTAGTAACGTGCTTGGAAATTTTTTACAAAGATTTACAAGAAAGTGATTAAAAAAAGATTAAAGAATAAACACATGCTAATTAAATGCTAAACTATACGCATGTGATGCAAAAAGTTATAGAGGGGCCTAGGAGATAGTAAAGGCATGACTGTAGGCATGTCATCTCAAATCCTTCCTCTATGAAATTAAGGGGGAAAAATTGAAAAACAGGTCATTGATGTCACATTTTTACCTTGCTTGGGTTTCCTTTCGGGTTACCGAAAAGATTGAAAGAAAATTAGAAAGAAACAAATGAAGCACTCACCATAAAATCAAAACTTATTTTATTTCTTCAAAGAGGATTACAAAGATAACACTTAGTATAAGAGAGCATCATCACTTTAGGGGAGCAAGAGAGGAAAGCAAGAAGGGAAGAGCACTTCAACGTGGAGGTAAAAATGTGAACTTCCTTTCTTATGGTGAGTGCCTCCCTCCTTTCTTTCTAATTTTCTTGTAATCTTTTCGGGAACCTCGAAAGGGAACCCAAGCAAGGTAAAAATGTGAACTTTTTAAGAAAAAGTTTTCTTTAAATTTTATACCTTCTACGATTTTGCTTTTCTATTTTTTTTCAATGAAATTTCAATTCTATTTATTGTTTCCCAAATAAATAAATAAAATCCTCATTAGTGTTTTATTTCAATTTTCTTTTAAAAAAAATATTTCCTAAATTTTATCCAACTCCTAGTGAATTTAATTTCCTTCCAAATCTAAAATTTTATATGAAAAAAATCCAAACGAAAACTTTGAATAATTTTTTGGTACATTGAATAACTTTCTTTTAAAATGTAATTTAACTTTTTTATTTTTTTATTTCCTTAACTTTTTTTTAAGAAAAAAATTTTAAGAGGGAAAATCATGTGGAAAAAAATTCTAGAGAAATATTTCTACCATTAATATGGTCGTGAGTAAGATTTTCTTTCCTATTTGATTTGATTTTACAAATTAAAATAAGAAAGTTAATCAAAGTTGCGTTAAGTTTTTTTTTTTTTTTTTTTTTTTTTTTTTTTCTTGGTGGATCCACATAAATGCGTAATTCCTTTCCCTACAATTCCTGTAATTCTCTCATAGGATTACTTAAATGCCACATGGCACAATCCTATGAGAGAATAACAGGGAATTGTAGGGAAAGGAATTACAGACGATGTGGATCCTTGGTGGAATGGCAAGAGATCCATGTTTCGCCAACGCAAAGTTATTCTAGTGGTGAAACCAACACCTCTTAGTGAAGAGGTCATAGGTTCGACTCTTGCTGAGGCATATTAATATCCCCATCCCCCGACTTAATAAAAGCCCCTTTGTACCAAAAAAAAAAAAAGAGATCCATGTTTCTCAGTAGAGAGGTCATGGGTTCGACCCTTGTAGACAATGTGTCACATCCACACAGCCGATACCCTACTTGGCACACCCGAGTGTATAATCGACAGCCCTCAAGATCAAGTATCGAAGAAATCATCTTCCTACATACACAATAACATAATCATGAACAAGATAAAATCAATGTAACATTATATAAACAAAGAGATCAAAATAAGAAGAAGATAATGACAATATAATTAGAGTGCGAAAAAAATGATACCAATATAATAATCAAAATGTAGAGTATGCGGAAAATCACTCCACAACTATAATGGAATTGTAGCTCGAAACTAAAAGGAAAAGATTACAACTGATTCCCAAAAGAAAAGAAAGAAAAAAAATAATCAAACTAAACTAAGGTTTCTTCCGTCTTCTAAAAAACGTCTTCATAAACATAAACTAGAGAAACCAAACACGACCAATTCCATTCCAAAATAGGGCTAAATTTGGTACGTAGCATGATCACACGAGGGATCTTCACCGCAATCTTCGTAACTGCTAGCACCTTGAGAGTAATATGTATCATTGGCTTGCGCTTTGTAGTACTGGTCTTCATATTCATCAATACCTGTAGAACAATCTAACAAGGATTTTGCAAAAATGAGTGAGTTCAAAAGAACTCAGCAAGGCAAGTTATATCCATAGCAACTTAGTAAAACATGATAACACCACATAGCATGATGCAAAATGAAATGAGACAGACAATGCAAATATGAATCTAACTCTATATATGCTGGTCTCTATTGGCAGACATGCTTTGAGTCTTGCATCCCTCAGGACATTCCTTGGTTGGGGTTTAGGTCACCACTCTCTCACATCACCATTGGTCTAAGTATTGGCGTATGTCAAAATAAAGCCTAGCCAAATGCAAGTCATTTACTTTGTTATATCAACTTAGGATTGGATACTTCCATTCCTCGCCCCGGGTGATCCTTTCCGGTACCTTTCACCCTAGAGTCAGTGTATCCTATGGCTACAACCAACTCGGACTACGGACTCATCATCCCTATTGGTAATCCACAAATAATAGACGGGAAGCTCTCATGTCCCCTCACGGGTTGGATACCGGTCTTGAGCGCCCATGAGCCAAAGTCTACTAAATGTGACCATACTAACAAATGCCCCCCACAATGTGATCCATGTCCTCTCACGGGTTGGTTACCGGTCTTGAGCGCCCATAAACCCACATCGCTACCACGGGTTACTTGGTCTCAATACCCTTCCGAATCGGGTCTGATATAACAGGGACATCCTAGCCAAATACCGCTAGACAAACCCTAGATATGACAACCAATAATCCAGAAAAAGCGTCAAAGGGCACCATCGGAAATGTACCATACCATTCCCATTGATGTCCAAAGACAGAAACGTCAAAAGGACATTCCCCAATCTCAAATCATACCTAATCAATCACATTCCCAATTCAATAATATCATACACAACCGACATCTCATCATATGAAAGAATACATAAAGACAAGATCAATTGAATAAGTAACATTCATGACTAAGTATCCGTATATGATCAAGTGACAAAAGAAATACATGTGTAAGGTCCTACTGTACTTACAGCAGTAACATCATAATTAGAAAATGTAATAACAGTAGCAAATCCATGAGTTTCCCAAATTAGAAACTAAGATTCACACAATCTAAGTTAATATGGAAACAACTGTCCTTACCTTAATTAACTTTGATGAAAATTCGAAGATCAAAGAGAATGGTTCGAAAGTTAGAAAATAAACCCTAAACATGCATAAATACATCATTAGGAAAAAGACCTAGAAGATTAGAAGTCAAATGGATCAAATTGGACGAGGAACACAACTACTATCAGCCTTGGTTGATTGGTTGGTAGCTTGGTCCAATCAACCAAGCAATCGACCACATGAACAGTACGCAACATAATTCATAATTTTGATCAGAAACTCATCTTCCAGGATTCAAAACATTTCGAAATTTCAAAGGAACATTAGGAACAATAATCTAAGACTAACTAGCATAGATTAGACACTAACAATGGTCATAAACAATACTTACTCATTTGGAAACATGACTTTCTAATTTGGTAAAAATCATAGTTTTCAATGAAAACAAACTATGAACTCAAGAGAGGAACTAGAGATGATAAGATTAACATGCTAGACCATACATGAATCTAACATGCTAGAGAAATCAAATCAAAGGAATGATCATGGCTTCATGAAGAAATCATAAGAATCATGACTAAGATCAAGTATGAAGATTATAGCACCATTAGAATGAATGGAGATTGTAAAAAAGATACTTGCAAAGATGCAGTACCTTCTTCATAATCTCAGTAATAAGAATTTGATAATGGCAAGAATGAATTTTAGATTTGGAAGAAAATTAAATTCACTGGGAGTTGGATAAAATTTATTTTAAAGAAAATTGAAATAAAACACTAATGAATTTTTTTATTTTTTTAATTGGGAAACAATAAATAGGATTGAAATTTCATTAAAAAAAATAGGAAACCAACATCGTGGAAGGCATAAAATTTAAAGAAAACTTTCTCTTAAAAGGTTGACATAAAAATTTAAAAAACAAACATGGAAAGCAATTTTAAGAGAGAAAAGCATGTGAAAAAAAATTCTAGAGAAAATATCTTCTACCATTAATATGGTCGTGAGTAAGAATTTTATTTCCTATTTAATTTGATTTTACAAATTTAAGAAAAAGAAAAAAATATAAAGGATACCAAAAATTTGTGAGGAAACAAAGAAAAAATTATTAGAAAACTAATATAGAAAATCTGACATTAAAATCAAAGTAAAGGGTACAATAGTCAAGGGAAAGATTTGTGATGAAAGAGGAGAGAGAGAGAACTGCACATGTAGAGGAAAAAGAAAATATCTTGAAAATCAACTTTTAGTTGTATTATATCTTCTTTACATTGGTACTGGGTTTGCATATAGAGAGACATTTGGAACCTTAACTGGTTTGTTCCATTGAAGCAAAATGATCCAAGCAATGAAAACTGAAGTAAACATTCAGAATCTAAAAGATGACAATACAAAAGAAATAATGAATTAGTGAAGATTTAAAGCTAATGAAATCTACAAGAATTTCCTTACTAATGTCTTGTTCTAGGCAAAGTTTTTTCTTTGATGACAGACATCTTAGGTGAGCCACCTCATCACCAAAAAGTTATTCACCTTGTTATTCTCAAATCTGAGAGCGTGGTAGAAGTGAGAGTGAGGCTCACGTGGTGGTGGTGGTGGTGAATGGATGGAAAATGAAAGATATGTGTTATTGAACACTCACTTAAATAAACCCATGATCATAAATTTTTCACAATATTTCAAATAGTTAATAAAAGGCTCTAAATTTTCAATCAAACATTAACCTACCAGAAAATTAAGCCAAGATGAAAGATCATGCTAAACTAATAAGAATAAAATTATTATACAAATGGATAAAAAAAAATAATAATGATAATAATTGGTAAACCTCAAGAAAAGAAATCCTAAAGTGTGATATGATCAAACTACCAATGATATAAAATGGTAAAGCAATGTATTTACAATCAAAATGTTTGACTAATGATTTCAAACACGAATTAAATAAATAAAGTTTGGAATGATTTTCTTCATCTTCCTTTTTTAAGTTATGATTTATAATTTCTTTGGTATCCGCAAAAAAAAATTTTAAAATGGAAACGTTTGGAGTGAATTTATTAAACTTATTTTCCTAAGTTGTGATTTATAATTTTTGTAAAATATGCTGGTTTCCTTTTCATATTGGATTTTACAAATTTTATAACATCAAAATATCATTTATGATGTTTATATAGATAAAAGTTTAGACCGACTTTCTTTTTTTGCTTTCCTAATTTTTAACTTGTGATTTGACAACCAAAGAGTTGACTTGGTGAAGAAGTCAAGATTCATCTCCCTAAAGTATATTAGGGGGCGTTTGGTTCCGCAATTCTGTTGAATCGGGATCAGAATCATGTTTCTAGGGAATCATGAGTCTTTGGAATTAGGTTCCGGGAGGGATATATATAAAAAAAAGGGGGGGGGGGGTCTTGTTGTGTGGGGGTGGGTGGGGGGGAGGGAAAGTTAGGTTGGGCTGTGGGTGGGGGAGTTTTTTTTTTTTCCTTGTGTCTTCGGTTTTTCTTTTGTTGTTTCTCCTTTATTGGTTGTTGGGAGTAGGGGGGGGGGGGTGGTTTAGTTTTGTTTTTTTATGTTGTGGGGGTTTGAGGGGAAAGAGGGGTGTTTTATGATGGTAGATAAAGGGTGTATTTATAATTATGGTTATGTTTGATATGGCTATGTGATAAGTTGATTTCATACATATTATTTTATATGATTAATTTATTATATTTCCATGTATTTACAATTGTTTTATATCAATTTACCCTAATATGATATGAAAATGAATATGTTGCACCCTTTCCTTTAATTTCTATAATTTTGGTGATTTTATATATTTCCTAACAAATTCTAATAAAGATTTATTACTTTTACATGTAGGAAATTATCAATCAAATCTGGGTATTATTGCAAGAGTCCTACCTCAAGTCAAAAACATAAAGAGAATGAGTCCTTGCATGCTTCTACGTTTTATTTCCTATTTAGGATTTGATCAAAGAAGGGAAAAGAGGAAGAAGAATCCAATTCAAATAAGAAGGATAGAAGAATCCCGATTTTGAGTGTCTCTGTCTAGTTTTGATCAAGATCTTCATCGGATGGTCATATGGTGTCCGATCGAGCTGATTTTTGGAGGAGAGCTTCACGACTTCTTGGTCTTCAAATCCAACGGTGGGATTATGCATTGGAGATCTCTAAGTTAGTCCGATTCATACGTCAAAACACTCCTTGGTTAAGTCAGATAAGAACTCTGAGTTTGATTCAAACTCTGAGTTTAATTAATCTATAAAAGGAGATCAAACTCCAGGAAGAGGGTGAGGACGTTTTTGGAGCTTTGGAGGAGTGGAGGTTGAACCAGAAGACGTTGGATGGCTTTGGAGATCTGAAGCTTGGGAATAAGTTTTTCTTCACCTTCTTTCAATGTTCTTGAACTCTTCTGTAATGTTTTTAGTTTCTAGTATGAACTAATTTAGTTTTTCTAGGGATCAGATGTAGCCTATCTTTGAATTCCCACTCTTGACTTCATCAATATAATTTTGAATATTGTTTCATTTGCTTGAGTTTTTACTTCTATTCTTCATGCTTTTGATTAATTGGCCACTAATCAACTGATTTGTTAATCATAATGAACTGAGAGGGGATTTATGTGTCTAGTTCATTGGAGTAAAAGCCATGAATTATATGTAGGATAGAGATATACTTACATGGTTTGTGTAGTTGTTACATGGGAATCCACAGAATTTAATGATTTCTCAGTTGTTGTAACCCACATAGCAATATAGTGGGTTAGCAATTGAGGGAATTTCTATTAGTACACGAGAGAGACTAATAGATAGGAAAGGGAATCTCGACTATCAATCAGGAAAATATTTCTCAAATTATAAAGAGGGAGAAAAGGGTGGGAATGCTTAGTTATGGTGAAATCTGAACCCTAGGTCTTTAGCAATTAATAATCTCAATTTAACTTTCAATTTGCAATATAGTCTAGAAATTATTATCTTCCTTATTATTTGTTCAAATAAAATTGGTATAATTAATTTGGTACTTAATCTATAGTCTTCGAGGGATCGATCTTTTATCATTATATTACTTGTTACGACAGCGTACACTTGCGTTGTACTTTTTCACAACACTATGCTTTGAATGTAGAAAATCGGTACGGATCTACGATCTGCTTGAACACCGAATAGTAAAACCCCTAGCAATGAGACGATTTCGACTCCAGAAGTCGGTAAGATAGGTAAAAAATTTCAGAGAAAGAGAAACCCTTCTTTTTTCGTCCTCCCTCTTGAGTCTCTCTCTCTCAACCTGCAACTTGCGATATGGCAGCAAGAGCTCAACGATGGAGCTGAACCAAAAGTTCACCAAAACAAAGGCAACGTTTTGTAGAAATGGGAAGAAGAAGAAGATAAGATCCCAGAATGGAAGCCAAATCACTCTCGCGATGGAGTCAAGGATGAGGTTCGTGTGATAATGGAGCTTGGACGGAAGAAGACATGCGAGAAAGAGAACCCTAAAAACAAAATTTCCCGATAATGGTGATTCTGTTTGAGTCTCCCAAATTTATACCACGGTTCGATTTGGGTGAGTCTGTTTGGAAACCACCTCTTACCACCTCAAGAGGTGGTTTCCAATGGATTCTCATTTTTAGGCTAAAACGTGGATTTCAGGTGATTTTTAGAATCACCTGGATTCCGACTCAATTTTTAACCAAACATGATTTTTTGTTGGACTCATGATTCCCTGGAATCTGATTCTAGAGAATTGCGGAACCAAACGCCCCATTAGTCTCCTATCCCCAATACGTATATAAAATTGTCAGTTCCTCAACCCAAAAATTAAATAAATAAATAAATAATGCCATTAATATGACCACTGCACCTTTTCCTCCCTTCACTGTACGTTGAAAAGATCTAAATCCGTTCTTGCTCTAGAAAATCCATAATTTTAGTACATAAAAATCTTCCTTATTCTCCCCTGCATATTAAATCTCAAAGAAAGGGAGATACACACGTGACTAAAGCACATCGATTCCATCGAGAGGCACTGGAACCTTCTAATGCTCTATATATATAATTCTTTTCTTACCAATACATAACACAATTGCTTCAATAACCAAATCAAATTTGAAGCTCAAACCTGACGTTTTCTACAGAATTCTGATGCGTTTGTAATGCGTTCTAGATCTCCCGTTTCTCTCCTATAGGTTCTTTTATATGTACTAGTAGTAAATCCTAATTGAATTCGATACCCCCATCAATCTAATCAAACCCAACTGTTCTTCTTAGCCATGGCTCTTTGCCGATGAAGGTCTCTCTGCTTTCTACAAGTCACTCCAGAGGACCATCTACAAAGAAAACAAAACTGATAGGATAAGAGAGCTTTTTGGCTGCAGAGAAAGCTACAATTTAAGAAAATTATTATTCCTTTTCGTATTTGATTCTTTGAAACCAGACCATTCCTTTAAATTCTGTACAAAATCTCAATAGGCCATAGTCTTATGTTAGGCAGCAAAATTGATTTGAGAACAAATGCGAAAAGTATCAGCAAGCCTGCCTGGTTGACCAGTTTTTTACTAGATGCTCGACCTCAACTGTTAAGTCCATAGATGATGCGTCCTTGACAAAAAGTCATTATAATCAATTCCCTCAATTCTCATTGATCTGTTGAAAAGGTGCAATGGCCACCCTAAGGCACAAGCAACTAGGGGTGGAGGCAGGATTTAATTGAGAAAAAAGTACTGATATTTCACACAGAACACAATGACTCTTCTACCATTGGCTTTACCGTCAAAAATTTATCTGAACCGGGAGATGAAGTACTGATATTTCACACATGAATAAGTGGTAAGAGGGAAATTTGCATCAAATTGAAAGAGAGAAATTTCAAAAGAATCAAAAGAAGATTACCTCCAAGCTATAAGGTTTTTTTTTTGGGAGACTTCTTAATGGATTACCTCCCCAGAAGGTGTGATTGCTCGAAGGTCCTCTTATGGGCAGTCAATTTTGCGCCCTTTTCTGCTGCTGTTTTGATGATTTAAATCTACTTGGCACCTTTTCATTTACTGTTGCTAGGCATCTCAGGGATGCAGGCCCTCTTATTTTGATATCTGAGTACTTACAGGCTCCCTCTTTAATGCATTTATGTTTGAATTTTTGTAACATTTTTGCCTCGAAAAGGAGGAACTTCATCTGGTTTTTCTCTATATTAGGGTTTTTAGAAATAAAATTATTTTCCAAAAATCAAAAGGTAAGCCCTTCCTCCATGCTACATACTGTTCATTATTGGCTTAACGCTTTGCAGATGTTTCTTTCTGATTTTTCTATTTCCTCTCTAAATGTCCTCTTGCTTCTATAAACGACTCTCCTTGTTGGTCTTCGACTTCTCATCAGGAATGTTGGATTGCAGGGATTGAAGCGACTGGTTCGAACGGCGGAGGTGAGGTTTTTCTGGTGTGCAGCATGGCACCTGTACTTACAGAAGCTAGGAAGTGCCCCTTTTGGTGATCCTTCGACGTTGCTCGGCCTTTTTGAAGCTGCTAAGTTGAACTTTTTCACCCACCACAGACCCAGTGGATTATAACTAACTTCCACATTTTAGAACAATTCCTACCTGAATTTGAGACTTCTTGGCCTCTTCATCTGGTCCTTATGTTATGAAGGGTGGCTACAACTTTTCCTAATTTATCTTATGTCACTCATGGGAACTCCTCTACCATGATGTTTGTTAGTCTCTAGCTATCAGGGCTTCTTTGGAGGATTAAACAGAACCACGGAAAACATCAACAAAGGAACGCAAGAGCCAGAAGATCAACCAATAATTCACTAATATACTTTGCTCCATTTCACAGAGAGTGGATCTGATCAGATGGGAAGCACCCCTACCAATAACCTGTTTCCAGGATACATTCATTGGGTGGATGTTTGATCCGGAAGAAATTTCCCTGCCACTACTGTTGGCAGCCAAGGAAACTGAAATTTTAAAAAGTGAATTGGAAAATACAGAAACCTGGGAAACTATTTATGAACCCAAAGGGAAAGCGAATTATTCCGTTTCATTAGTTACCAACTACCCAAGTATCAGCAAAATTCTTTCATTTGATCCAACCAAGAATCTCTCTTTTTCTTTTGGGTGTTAAATATTGATGCTGAATTACAAATGGACAAATCAATTTCATGAATGCCCTTAAACAAACTCACCAGAGCTTTGAATCGAAGACAAATTAGAAAGCAAGATACATGCAAACCTCAGGATCAGTGATTTGCATCTGCTACAAAAAACTGCTCAAAATATAACCGTAGCCTGTAAAGTCATTTAGCTCCAATATGACCTCGTCCCCCACATCCTGAACACATTGTGTTCCCTGTGCCACCGCAACCTATATAACACATAAGGGATTGGAAGAGGGGGGTCGGGGGGAGTCGGAAAGGATGATTAGTTAACAGTTCATTAAAGTTGGAAATCCAAATTGTAACTTTCTTTTCTTACCATTAAAAAGTCAACAGGAAAAAAGAAAATGGTAATAAGGGTGACTGTCAGTAACTTTCTATCTTTTTTAGGTTAATCTGTATAATATTTCACGTATTGATAAATTAGAAGCACTGCACACACTAATCGTCAACTACATTAAATGAAAGCCACTTAAGAATTCCTAGTTATTTTTAACAAACCGCAGAAAAGAGACAGAGCTTCTATATTTGAAAATTTTGAAGGTTAGCAAAGGAAATACTTACCTAGGCATCGAACTTTGACAATGATTCCCTGGCTTTCCAATATAGCATCAACATATAAACCCGAACCAGAGCAGGTTGGGCAAAGAACTGCACCTTTAGCTTGGCAATCAAGGCACCGGGAATTCTCCCCAATTCTCTTTTCAGCCAAAGGCAAACCAACTGGCTTTTCAATTATCTCCTCAGGAATAGGCTTATCATAGCAAAACTGAGATTCGATGCTGCTTCTCTTTTTATTCACATCTACAACTGAATTTGATCTAACCTGAACAAACATAGGGAAAACAAAGGAAGGGAGGTCAAGAAGTGTTACCAAAAAGTACCATTCAGAAAAGGACAAAATCTGGGAAGTAAACATTGTTCAGAATTTCTCTTAGATGTGATCCCATAGCTGATGACAAAACTATTAATGCTTGTATTGTTTGTTCCCTATTCACATGATAGACAAACAATCACAAAGTACAGCAGGAAGAATAGTTTTAACTGGTACAAAGCAATATCTAAATTGAAGAAATGATGTATAAAATATCAGCACAGCTATTAATAAATTGGATCAGTTACCCACCCCTGTTTCCAGTTCTGTTCATTTATTATCTGAAAACTAGCCATCTTCTGGAATTATTATTATAAAAAATAAAAAATTAAAAAAAAAAGTGAAACCACATTAAGTACATTACTCTCTCCTCCAGAATTTTTTTGAACTTTCTTTGATTTCTTCTTGATATTTTGGACTATCCATTACAACCTCAGCTTTACATGCTGAGTCTTCTGACAGGACCATGCAAGCTGCAACATTAGCTCCCTTTAGTGTTGGGCCTTTAGGAGCTGGTCTACACAGCTTCACATGAAAAGTGCAAGGACCCAGAGTTCCTCAAACAGTTCAGTTATTACCTCATCACTACTAGTATGCATATTGAAAATTCTATTAATCAAGACAGCAGATATTTACAGCTGAAAAAAAAGGGTAGGCAGGAGTATGACCTCAACATTTTAAGATATTTTTGGCCTTCCAGATCTTAAATATGAACTTTATTATGCACCGTGGTTATTTATTTGATCCAACAAAAGAATAAGCCTAATTTTGGGGGCCAATGATAGATGTTGATTTACGTATTTGATGGTTTTATTACTTTGTACGTCATGGGCCAAGTTAGTTATTTATTAATAGTCATACGGTGTCTTCCAATTTTTAAATCAATCCATCAAAAGGAAGCTTACAAGTCTCACTATTTACACATACTTCCCCTACTTCCAAATCTAATTGATTACTAAACCGTCTCCATCAGTCATCCAAAAAAATTAAATTAAATTCATCCAAACAAAAAAAACCAATCCATTAACTGTACACTGAAAATATTAGAACTGACATTCAGTTCACCAAAATACCTTTCAACCCTACCAAACCGAACTCTTTGTATGGGGCAGATCAGAGGAAGAAGACAGGTTGCAGGTTGTGGTGATGGAGGCTGGGCATGGAAGAGAAGTAGATGGGAGATTAAGAGGGGGTTTTGTTAGGTTTTGGAAGTAGAGTAAGGAGTTCAAGAGAATGACTTTTACAAGGAGATCGGTGAAGGAGGAGAGGGCACCATCTAAACACCGGACCAGCAAACAACACTACTCAGAAGGAACCTGCATTGAAATGTTCTGATCATCAATATAATCTCAATCCAGAAAGCCAAATTGTAGGATTTACCGTAGTTAGATTTATTCGAAGAGCCTTGGGAAACTGAAACATTCTTTCAAGACGAGTCATAGAGGGTTACAAAGCTGAAGCTCCAGCACCGACTCCCACTTGCCTTGCTTGGTCCAGTTCCTGCCTTCTTCACAGACTTGGTTTGACAGGAAGTTGTTAAAAAATCCTTCAATCTCTCTCTCCCTCTCTCTTCCGCAATAAACTTGGTTTTACAGGCAATGGGCATTGATTTCCTCTTGTAACCCGTCTGACTTCTACAAACAATCATGAACACTTTCCACTACCAGAGAAGAGAAACTGACAATTTCTTCTTTGGGTTCAACCACGGAGCAGCTTCAAAGCCTGCCCCTGGATCTCTTGCTCCATATATTAAGGGTTAACATAAGAGAATCATTTAGTACTCTTCTCTTTTCTACTTAAAATAAAAAACTAGAACACACCTCTAACAAATCCACTTGTTTCAATCAATTACTAGAGGATAGAAATTATGAGAATTAAGTTTATGTTCCTCTCTATTGCTCATTTTGAGTGTCTCCCTTCTCTAGCTTCATTTCTTACATTACTTGCTAAACAATATACAAAATCATTTCTGTATTCAAAAAAAAAAAAAAAATCTGGGCTGTTCATTAAGTTACATTAAGTTGTTTGTCAGAATGATCAGGAGCACGAAGAGTACACAAGTGCTGGTGGTGAGCAGGACGAATAACAGTCCATGGAGGTGGTGGCGGTGGACGAGTTCTTCATCTAGAAGAAGAATGACTGAAGGAGGTATATTGGTCATAAAAAGACAAAAGTACTCGTCTTTTGGAACTAATGGTAACAAATAACACACTGGGTTTAATAATCAATTAGTTTGGGAATCAGCAGTGTTACATGTAAATAGTGAAACTTGATGAGTGGAAGTGAAATTACAAAGTACATTAGGAAGGGTGCCAAAATTTTCCTTTTTCAAAAGAAGTCATTCGACATATCCATTTCTCTCTTTTGGGCCTACAAATATGTATAAACTCCACACGAATCATGCTGACTAGAACAAATTAAATTTTGTTTGCTAACATTTCCTTTGTTAATGAAGTGATTCAACATTTGCATTTCTCTCTTTTTGGCCTACAAATATGTATAAACTCCACATGAATCATGCTGACAGGAATGAATTAAATTTTGTTTGCTACCATTTCTCCTAAAAGTTCAAACCATAAGGAAAGGGCATCATGATGTATAAATCAACAATTTATGATCTGGAATACTGTTGGCTGCCAACGGTGTTTATCGCCCCTCCCTCTTCTCTCTATCCTCTCGGTTGGCAAGAAATGTCTCCTTCATCCATTATTTAGTCTCTGATCTCTTTTAGGAGGGAGGTACTTCTTTTTCATCCCAAGATTCTCTCCCTTCCTTCTATTGCACTATGTCTACTCCATTCCTTCCTTTTCTCTCATAACATTCTTTCCCTGCCACCCATCACATTACACCTCTTATGGATGGATATTCACTATAAAGCACTATAGTTTCTCTTCTCTGTGATTTTCTACACTATCAATATGCTTTGCTTTTTATCTATATATTGAAATTTCTAGTCTTTAGGAATAACAATATTTTTGGCTTTGAATGATATTATTAAGGCCGATATCATCACTTAACAGTGTTTATATCACGGAATAGGTTTGGTTGGCAGAATCTTTCCAAATTAGGGGAGGCCAACATCATTACTGAATAAGTGGGGGAGGGATGTCTCAATTTGGATAGTCCAGGAGATGGAAATTTCATTTAGCCTTAAATCTATTTGTAATGTGTTTTTACTGTTATATTTGAAATTAGGTCTGACCCACATCTAACCATCAGAACTTCCCACCGTTAGGCTTTCTATGAATCGATCTCAAGGAAAATGATCCGCAATTGGTATAATCCCACTGAATGGCTCATGAAGAATCTTCTCTTGGTCATGGTTTGAAGTATCAGTAGTTCAGTACAAGGTGTGGTATAATATCAGGGTGTACTAGGCACATTGGTGTAGTGCTCACTTGTTGAACAGTTAGCCATGAGTTAAAGTGCTAGACACAGCCTCACTGAAAATAGGGGTAAGGCCTAGTCCACTTGATCTTCCCAGACCATGCTAAAAGCAGAAGCCTTGTGCAGTGGGTAGGCCTTCCTATTTTTTTCCCTTTTTTTTTCGTTATTCCTTTGTTTTATTTTTTTCATTTTTTACGAGATGTATCACACTGAAGTTACACTAGAGATGCACATGGAAATGATCAAGATACGTATGGAAATGCATTTTTGGAGCCAAAAGAACACTATAAATAAGTAATTTATAACATGTCATCAATAACTATTAAAATCAAGAATAGCATATGTTAGGTCCCTAGGATGATGCCATGTGGAGGAGAGAGAGTATTAGGGTTAGTTGATGGGTAATAAATAGAGGGAAAATTGAGTGGAGAGGGGACCGAATGTGATGTGTGTGAGTTTTGGGCAGCCGTAGGCTGAGGGTCACCGTGAGGTGTTGGGGGTGACTGACACCATTAAAACCAATTCTATCTTGTAAATTTCTGGTGTTTTCGCATTAATTTTTTTAATGAATTAGAGGGTTCTTATCAATTGGTATCAGAGCATTAACGATCCTTGGGAGGTGAGATGATACTATCGTTGTTTTCCAGTCAAGAACAAGCGCAAGAATGGTTGACTGAAGTCGAGAAATTTTGTCGGCAACACCAAATTGAACATGAATATTGGCTCGGAATAGCTCTCGAGCATTTGGATGGAGAAGCATCAAAGTGGGTTTACTAGAGAAATTGGCCGGTGTTTCATTGGAAGGGTTTCAAAGAAGCCCTGCAAACTGATTTCGATAAGAGCCAGGCGGCAAACGTGAACTCGATTTTGGACAACAACCAAGAAGAAATTATAGACGCTAATGGAGTAAGAGAAATGGAAGACCCGGCCAAACCGATAGGAAAAGAGCCAAGTGGAATCACCAAAAGAGATCAATGGAATGTAACGGGGGTCTCATGCCACACTTGCAATAAAAGGCACAAGAGAGGTTTGCTTGCTCGAACCAACACCCCAAAGTTCATCACAAGGCTCAATACACATCTAAGAGACCAGAAGCCATGTTATGCGGTTATTGTCGGTGATGGGGCAGGGTGCGATCGAAAAGCAAAAATCAACGAAGGTGCAAAGGACTCTGATACTAAACAAAGAAGGAAGCAACATCACTTAAGATGGAGAATCGATTGGGCGATGCGAGCAATAGAGAAACCCCCTTGGATGAAGGCGAAAGCGAGGGAGAAAGGCCGAAAATTCTAGGCGGCGTCTAGGGTTGCTACTCGCCAAAGATGGAGAAGACGATGAGGAGGAAGTTAGGGGGTTGTTTGGCTTACACTAAGCCAGTTAATGGGTTTGGTTCATACTCTACGGACCAACGATTTCTTTATTTGGGCCCAACTCATGACCGCAAAGTCAGGGCCAAGCGAACCAAATTCAAAGACCAGGCCATTAGGTGCCCTAAGAAACCCCCTAGGGCCCAACCCATTCTATTAACCTAGGCCCAGCCCATTCCGTTAACCCAATACCCAACCTATCCTTTTCTACTAATGGGTTTAAGTGTCTAAACCCCACCGATTCAAAAGACCCACTATGGGCCTGGCCCATTTCATCACAACAAAACCCAATATATCTCATTTATAAATTGGACCCAAATAACTCAGTTGGACCATGACCCACACCTAAAACTAATTCGAACCAGGGCTTGCCCAAGCCACAAAATGGGGATATCATCGTCTTCAACCTCGCAGAATCGAGACGAAAAGCAGGCGGCATGAATGGAGTTGTAGCGGTGCGATGGGGGTGGGTTTCGTTGCCGGCGATAGAAATTTCCAGACCAAGTGCTTCACTCCAAGTCTTCGTGCTATTTCCCTAGTCTTTTCGCAGCTTTGCCTTGGGGCTGTCGCACAAATAATGATGGCCAGTTTGGGGCGCTATTACCGAGGAGGCTGCTCGTGAGGAGGAAGCACAAGGACCCGAGGTTCCTCACAGGGTTGTTTTCGTTTGCAAAGGGGCAGAATGCCAGGACTGCGATGCTTGTCGACTGTTCTCGAGCTACTGCTCTGAGATTCACAGAAGGCGCTTTTGAACCAAAAATTTTGGAGTTCCTCTCCCACTTCCAGTCTAATTGAGTTGTCATTGGCAATCTTGAGGCTTTAGTAGTCGATCCTCCTCTCTCCTAGTCACCTTTTGCCTTTGTTGTTCACATCCCTGCCAAGAACGGCGTATACCCTGGCGCTACAAATGTGAAAGTCCATTTGTTCCGCAGCAGTATCCTTCGATTACTCCCCACTGTATTGCAGCACTGTATTTGGGTTGGACAGATTGGATGCTTCATGCAGCAAATCGCATGAGTTTCACAGCAGATATCCTTGAAAAGAGGAATGATTTTCGGACTATCTACAATTCCATTGCCTCACTCCTTTCGGACTCTAGCATTACCGAACCAAAAATGTTTTGATGCTGAACATGGGGTTATCAGTAGGGGTATATTTTGGTGGTGGTGCTCACATACAAACTCGCACCGTGCTAATACTTCCGGTGGCCATGCTGCAAGGTGACATTGCGAGGGGGGTATTGGACGACAGTTGTTCCTTGGGCAATGGGTGTGTTATTCAGCCTGGGAGGATGATGCTGAATTAATATGGTTATGCGGCACCCATAAGACGACTAAACTTCAAAATTTCCATCACCTTGAGGACAAGGTGATTTTCGAGGGGCCAGTAGTGTTAGGGCCCTAGGATGATGCCATGTGGAGGAGAGAGAGTATTAGGGTTAGTTGAGGGATAATAAATAGAGGGAAAATTGAGTGGAGAGGGGACCAAATGTGATGTGTGAGTTTTGGGCAGCCGTAGGTGAGGAAACCGTGAGGTGTTGGGGGGTGACTGGCACCGTGAGGTGTTGGGGGTGACTAGCACCATTAAAACCTATTGAAGTATACGTAAATTTGGGATATTTTAATGTTCACGTTACTATTCACGTAAACAGTATTATGCTATTGATGTTATTCTACTTTCTATTCTAATGTAGGAGTCTTGCTACATAAGTTTTAGGAGTTTTTAGAAAGCATAGTTTCTATTTTCAAAACTTTCTATTTTAGGAGCTAGGAAGATACTAAAGTTGTAATTTTTGTTTCCTTTTTCTAGAGGACAATTACTTGTCTCTCAAGTTGTATTAAATTCAATAGAAGCTATAAATAAAAAGGCTTTGTGATTCTAGACTCTTTAGCTAGAATCACAGGCCTCTTCTATTGGTTCTTCATCTCTCTTCTCTTCTTCTTCTTCTCTCTTTTCTCTGTTCACGTTCAACTATTGTTTTGATTATTTAAAGCTTGTTTTCTAACATGGCATCAGAGCTTTTTTGAATCAATACAGTGTTGTTCTCAATAACCTCTTCTGAAGTTCTTTTTTTCCTCGTTTTCCTTGGTGTCTTGCCGCCTAAATCGTATATTATGGACTGTTAGATTAGATATTCATGTGAACTGATCTTCTCTACCTATTACCTTACGCTTACACATTCCAAAACTTGGATTAAATATTGTTTTCTACCTAACTTTGTTACCTCTTTTTTGCTGCAAACCTTTTTTTTCTCCTATTCAGTCCTAAGGTTGCATCATTTTTTTTTTGTGCTCATTCTACTTCAAGTTTTGGAAAACTGATTTGGGTGATATCTACCTCAATTTAATGTCTTCACTTACACGTGACTCAACCATGGGTACGGCTGAATCTAAAGGATCTCAAGGAGATCATGTAAATGTTCAAATTACATCTATCAAGCTCAAAGGTAGTTCTAATTACTTGTTGTGGTCACAAGCGGTTCATGTGTACATACTTGCAAAAGGTAAGCTTAAGTTCATTGAGGGTGAACCTCCTCTTTGAGACTAAATCCTATTTTAGTTGGATCTAAGATGATGCAATCATCAAAATTTGGATGTGGAATAGTATGGAACCTGATATTGTAGCGAATGTTATGTTCCATAAGACTGCAAAGGGAATATGGGATGACTTGCAAGAGACCTATTCCCAAGCTAAAAATATGACTCGGATTTTTAGTATTTATGAAAAGCTATTTCAATTTCAACAAGCTGATAAGTCTCTGCAGGATTATTACAACTCCTTTAAAGGCATGATGGAGGAGTTGAATGTCTTTCAACCTCTCACCACTGATATAGAGAAGCTTAAGGCCCAACAGAATGAAATTTTTGTGTCTAAGTTTCTTGCAGGATTGAACCCTGAACTGAAATCTGTCAAAGGACATCTTCTTGCTGGTGAGCATGTTCCTAACCTTAGTGAAGCATATTCTAGACTTCAACATATTGCCTTGCCTGAAGGGAGTTCTCCAAAAAAAAGTTCTAAAGGAAAAAATTCAGCCTTCACTACCTCTCGTGGAAGGGGACGTGGTCGTGGTTCAGGGGGAGTTAACAAGTCTTCTGGAGGTTGTGGTGTTTAAGCGTACGATAAGACATCTCGACTTTGTACTCATTGCGGAAAAACAGGGCAATTAGTGGAAGCTTTGTTGGGCCAAACATGGAAAACCACAGTGGGCCAAGCACCTTGCCAATCATACTGTTTCTGATGGTGGTACTGACACTATAGCAAACAACAATAGTGGTTTTGGATCTTCTTCAGGGGACTTGTCTAAGACTCTAAAAGATGATGTAAGCCAAATCCTTCGCCGATTGCAAAATATTGAGACTGGCGCTTCCACATCCACTGGTACTTCTGCTACCACACTTTCTCATGCAAGTAACACAGCACTTCTCACTTCTACTCCCACCGCTTGGATCATCGTTTCAGGAGCCTCTTCCCACATGACTAGTAAGTCATCACTTTTTAGCACTTTTTTAAAATCTACCACTAAAAATTCTGTTGTCATAGCTAATGGGACTTCCACACCTATTCTAGGCTCTGGAAGTGTTTCTCCTACACCTTTTACTTTATCATCCGTACTTCATGTTGTTAACTTTCCTTTAAGATGCTCTGTGATTTTTACTCCCACTTATTGTGTTTTCCATGACCTTCACACGAGGAAGACGATTGGTGGAGGGTGTGAAAGGAACGGACTCTACTATCTGGACTATGCTACCCCTATTGCGGCTCTCTCTAATGATTGTGTAGATGCTCTCCAGTGGCACTGTCGTTTAGGCCATCTGTCTTTACCTAGATTAAAAATTTTATTTGCTTCTTTTAAATTAGTGTCTAGATTAAATTGTGAAGCGTGTGAATTAGGGAAGCATCATCGTGCCACCTATCCTCCACGCTCTATCTCTCGTAGTGAGTCCTTATTTTCTTTTGTTCATTCCGATATTTGGGGCCCTTGTAGAATTAGTAATATGCATAGTTTTCGATATTTTGTTACTTTTGTGGATGATTTCTCCCGTCTTACTCTTACATGGTTGTATCTTTTAAAGGATCGGACAAAGTTCTTAACTACATTTAAAAGTTTTATTCATGAAATTCGGACTCAATTTTCTCTTCTATTAAAATTTTTCGGTCTGATAATGCTTTAGAATATGTGCAACGTGATATATCTAACCTATGTGATTCTCTTGGAATGATACATCAAACCAGTTGTTCATTCACTCCCCAACAAAATGGAGTGGTTGAACGTAAAAATCGTCACCTTTTGGAAGTTGCACGAGCTATTTTGATTCAGATGAATGTTCTAAGAGTTCTTTGGTGTGATGCGGTTTTGACTCTTGGTCATTTAATTAACCGAATGCCTATGACTTTGATTTCTGAAAAATCTCCTTTTTCAATTGTTTTTCCCAATAGAGAACCATTTTTAGTTCCACCCAAATTTTTTGGTTGTGTGTTTTGTTCACATACCACATCCTTTGGATAAACTTTCCCCTGTTCTGTTAAGTGTATTTTCTTGGGTACTCACATACTCAAAAAGGTTTTCGTTGTTATGATTCGGTTCTTCGCAAACAATTTAAAAGTGCGGATGTGACCTTTTTTGAGGACACTCCTTATTATCCTAGTCAATCTGTGTCTGTTGAAAACTGTGTTTTGGATGATATTCCTCCT
Source organism: Hakea prostrata (assembly GCF_041222555.1). Lineage (NCBI taxonomy): Eukaryota > Viridiplantae > Streptophyta > Magnoliopsida > Proteales > Proteaceae > Hakea > Hakea prostrata. The sequence goes on along the minus strand of NC_142601.1, from coordinate 40,939,745 downwards.
ATTCCATCTTTAGTTCCTTCCATTAGCAATGTTCCTCTACAGGTTTGTCAGCGGAGACACAAGTTGGTAGCACATATTGTGCATGGTTATTAAAGCGGCAAAGCGACCAAAGCGATTGGGGCACCGTCTTGGCGATTAGGCGACTAAGTGGCGCTTAGGCGGCAATAAAGTGACTCTTTAGTCAATATTTTTAATATAACTACTTTTTAATACAAATACTTTTTATAATAAACTAAAGTACTAAACAAACATTCAACAATCACATTCATAAAAATAAAAAACATTCAAGAATCACAATTATGAATAACAATATTATTCATACATAGTTTAGTGAAATTATTTCACAAATTATTTTTAACATGATTTTTTTGTTAAATATACATGAATAATATTCGAATTGGAATCAGAATTGATGTATCCATTTTTTTTTTCCTTTTTTAACCAAACGGTGCCGACATGATAAATTAATAGATCTTTTTATTCCGATTTCCAAGTCATTATTTATTTAATGATTCATTGATTATCAATGTTGAATATGGCTCATGCTTCACATTCTATTGCCGACAGGCACTTTGGGCCTTGGAGTTCATTTGCAAATTGGGCCTCGATTCCCAAATGGCTCACATATTTAAATTTATATACGGCATTGTAGAATAAATTATGGTTCAAAAAAATAATAATAAATATATATGCACAAATTAAAAAATGTAAAAAAAGCGGCTGCTTTAGCATCTAGGCGACAATATGGTGCAAAAAGCAGTAAGGCGGTAGTGCCTAAGCAAAAAAAGCGGCAAGAAATCAGACCGTTAGTTAAGCGGTCACAATTTAGGCGGTTCAAAAACCGCTTTGCCGCCTAGGCGGACGCTTTGATAACCATGATATTATAAATAGTAGAGTTCCTCCTAACAATATTAGCGGCTCTCCTTTAGTGGAGCCTGAAGCTGGCCCTACGGATGTTCCTTCTTCATCCTCTCCACCGGTGGATTCTTCTAGTGGAGATACCCCTCCGCCTTCAGATGACTTACCAATTGCTTTAAGGAAAGGTACTCGTACTTGTACTTTACACTCTAACATTGTTTATCCTATTTTCAATTTTGTTTGTACCTCTCATCTCCCTCCTAGCTTTCGTTGCCTTGCTTTGTCAATGTTTGCCATTCATATTCCAACCCATCATACCGAAGCTCTTAAAATTCCTGGCTGGAAAGTTGCCATGGATGTGGAAATGGATGCTTTACATTCACGTCATGCATGGTCTTTAGTAGACTTACCTATTGGGAAAGATGTGGTCTGCTGTTGGTGAGTGTATACTGTTAAGTACCATTCTGATGGTACGGTTGAAAGGCTCAAGGCCCACTTGGTGGCTAAAGGCTATACACAACCATATGGTGTGGATTATTTTAAGACTTTTTCTCCGTGGCAAGACTTAATTAAATACGTGTTTTGATATCTTTGGCTGTGAATTATGATTGGCCTCTTTTCAGCTTGACATAAAAAATGCATTCTTATTATATGGTGATCTTCATGAAGAAGTTTATATGGAGCAACCTCCAGGGTATGTTGCTCAGGGGGAGGACAATGTTCGTATTTGCAGGCTTCATTAAGCGATTTATGGACTCAGCGGTCTCCATGGGCTTGGTTTGAGAAATTTAGTAAGATTGTGGAGTCTTTAGGTTTTGTACGGTGTTATTACGATCTTATGTTTGTTAGGCAATGGGGTGATTGTGTTGTCATTATAGCAGTTTATGTTAATGATATCGTCCTTTCGAGCGAGAGATGTTGATGCAATCCATACAGTCAAGGCACACTGACAGAAATCTTTCCAAACCAAAGATTTAGGTGATCTACAATATTTCTTGGGGATTGAAGTGATCCGCAGTAAACAAGGAGTAATTTTGTCACAAATGAAGTATGTGTTAGATCTTTTGACCGAGACCGGCATGCTTGCTTCTAAACCTAGCGACATTCCCATGGATCCTCAGTTGAAGTTAGGACGTGATGATGGTGACTTGTTAAATGATGTCCTTTGTTACAGGAGTCTTATTGGAAAACTTATTTATTTTACTGTTACTCGTCCTGATATTTCTTATTCTGTTGGAGTGTTGAGTCAGTTTATGCAGTCTCCTAGGAAGGCCCATTGAAATGCAGTGTACTTCGGTACCTCGAGAGTGCGCCCGAAAAAGGGCTCATCTATCGACCAAATCGGAGTATGGACATGGTTGCCTTTTCACGATGCAAATTGGGCTGGATCCGTCATTGATCCCGGCCAACCACAAGTTATTGTACTTTTCTTGGTGGAAATCTTGTGACTTGGAAGAGTAAGAAACAGTCCACCATTGCCCGATCTAGTCTTTGAAGGTGAGAATAGGGCTATGGCCCACACCATTGCTAAATTGATGTGGCTTCGTTCATTGTTAGAGGAAATGGGATTTCCAGTTTCTGCCCCTATGAAAATGTTTTGTGATAATCAAGCAGCCACTTACATTGCTAGTAATCCAATGTTCCATGAGAGAACGAAGCATATAGAGTAGATTGTCACTTTGTGCGTGATGCAGTCAAGAAGAAGCTTATAGCGACTCCTTTTGTGAGCTCTACTGACCAACTAGCTGATTTGTTCACCAAAGCTCTGTTCAGATCAAGTTTTCAATCTATCTGTTGCAAAGCTGGGCATGGGAGATTTGTATGCTCCAGCTTGAGGGGGAGTGTTGAAGTATACGTAAATTTGGGATATTTCTACTGTTCACGTTCGTTCACGTGAACAATATTATGCTATTGATGTTATTCTACTTTCTATTTCTAATGTAGGAGTCTTGCTACATAAGTTTTAGGAGCTTTTAGAAAGCATAGTTTCTATTTTGGTGGTAGTTTCTATTTTCATAACTTTCTATTTTAGAAGCTAGGAAGTTACCAAAACTGTAATTTTTTGTTTCCTTTTTTTCTAGAGGACAATTACTTGTCTCTTAAGTTATATTAGATTCATTAGAAGCTATAAATAAAAGGCTCTGTGATTCTAGACTCTTTAGCTAGAATCACGAGGCCTCTTCTCTTTGGTTCTTCATCTCTCTTCTCCTCTTCTTCTTCTCTCTTTTCTCTGTTCAAGTTCAATTGTTGTTTTGATTATTTAAAGCTTGTTTTCTACCAAAATCAGTTCTATCTTGTAAATTTCTGGTGTTTTTGTATTAATTTTGTAAATGAATTAGAGGATTCTTATCAACATATAACGAGACAAGTGCATCTAGTTGAAACTGTTTTAAGGGATAAGGTTTCTTACATTTAATAATAGTCTGATGCCATAAAGAGTGTTGGTGATGTAAATTGTTTCCAGGTCCCTGTGGCCCCTATTTGGATCCAGGGGTATTTTGGGCTGTAAAGGCAGCCCTTTGACTAAAATTTCCTAAAACTTATCCCTTAAAACAGCCTTCTTCCATCTCCAAGTAAGTACAGCACCTCCCCTACCCTTTCAAGCCCCTTTCACTTTCTCCCAAGCTCACACAAGCTTCCCCATTCCCTCCTAAACCTTGCAGCAGCAGCAACCTTCTTCCATTAGGTGTTAGAATTTTCAGCAATTCATCTTCAACCTCTAGAAACCCTAAAACCTAGCTTTACTAGAAACCCAATGACTTCAAAATTACCCAACAAAACCCCAAACCCTTTAGGATTACCATCTCTCACTCCCATTCTACCTTTCCCTTAATCCTAGTTCACTTTTAAGAGTCCTAACCCAAACCGATTAGGACTGATCTAAAATTACAAAACATCACACAACAGCCCATCCCAGCCCAACCGAATTCCTATTACCTAATCTCCAAGCCCACAACTTATAAAACCTAACCTGAATTTAACCAACAGCAGTAGCCAAACCCTAATATTCTTTATCCTAACCTCTAAAACCTCTGAAACCTAAACCTAAGTTCAACCCAGATTCGAAACTGCAACTACAGCATAGTATTAACCCTTAAACTCAAATTCCTTCAATCCTAAGCCTGGCCGAACCTTCTAGGCGTAGCCCTAACTGTTGCAAACCCTAGTTTCTTCAAGAAATCATCAATTAAGGGCCATTACAGCCCTGAAGACTGCTGGTTTGCAGAGAGAGGATCCTGGAGTGAGCCCAATTCTAGGGCAAAATCCTAGTATTCTAAACCCTAGAATTTGGTTCACATCAGTTAGGATGGCTCAAAAAAAGCTTTGTTTAATGCTTTCAAATCATTTGTAATGTGGGGCCCTACATAGACAAATTAATGTTTCTAATAATCTTCACATGACCTACATCACCCTCGTTCTTTTAGCACTCTTAATTAGAATCACATCGCTCCTCTGAAATCCAAATTGGGGGGCTCCTAAAGACATCCATTGCACATGGCATAACCACCTTAAATGACTCTCTCTAAGTTATCATGTATCAAAGCTACTCCAAACCCAACTCTAAAATGATCAGTCCTCTCTTCATCCTTCCTAGTTTTCCCATATATCCATCTTTGCACCCTTATCTCTACAACACTAGGCTGATTTGTATGGTACTTCTTCAACCCAGCATTCTCCCCCATACAAGATAGGTCTAATGACAGATCTATAAGACTTTCCTACAATAATCACAAAAAGTTCCAGCTGTGTCTCTCCATTTCATCCACTTTATTTTAATTCTATAGGCAACATCTTCACCTATTTCGCCTTATTTTTTAACAATTAATTACAGATATTAAAAGTAGTTCATTTGCAGGACTTTCCTCATACATATACACTACTACATTATCTGTCCCAATTCCCAAAGCAGCTGAAGTTACACACCATGTATTCAGTCTTAGTTCTGCTTATCTACAGACCTTTTCATTTACCAGGTTGACACCTCAATGGTTTCACTTTGGCATTAATCCCTGCTTTTGTCCCTTTCACCAACATAACATCACCTGAAAATATCACACAGTGTGAGACATCATCTTGTATGCCTCTAGTTAAATTGTTCACGACAAGCGCAAATCAGATAAGAGCATTAAGCTGATCCATGCATATCACCACATCATAATACATATCATTAATTATATCTATGTATTAAGATGACAATCTTCTCTTGCCTAAAATATTCCAAATTGGCTCCATATTTTCAAGATCTACAAACACCATAGGATCTTTCTTGCCCTCCCTGTATCTTTCATAGACTCTTAAAAATAAAAAATGCCTACATTGAGTATCTTCCTGGAATAAATCTGAATTGGTTTTCCAGAATAGAAGTCTACTTTCTCAAGTATGTCTCAATAACCCTCTCCAGTAACTTCATGGTATGGCTCATTAACTTTAAGCCTGTCTAGTAATCACAATTTGGAAGTCTCTCTGGTTTCAATGGTTGGGACCACAAAGCTTCACTTTCGTTTGTCTTGCAATTCCTAGCAGTCATAATCTTGTTAAACAATTTGGATGGCCAGGATATGCAGCAAAGAACTACGTTTCTCCACACCTCAATTGGGATCTCATCTGGGCCTGGAACTTTGCATACTTTAATCCTTCTTGATGCTACTTGTTCTTTTTTACCTAAAAAGCTCCTTTAACTTCAGTGATCCTATTTTTACATACAAACTAGGCGCAGAGGAGTCCTTATGAATGGAAGAGCTCGTAGAAGTGCTCTTTCAATATGAATGATGTTTCCAAACTGTAAACCCCCAGCAGGGGTGTGGGGTGGAGTCTTAATCTTTACATTGCAATTTCTCCTGTACAAGGAAATTCAACGAGAACCAGCAGATCTACAACTGCTAGGGAAAAGAGAAAGGGAAGAGGGGTGGAGGGGCGCAATAGTTTATACTGCAAACAGCAGCCACCCATTATGCACATTCATACATGGATATCATATACTGATCTTATAGGGGGAGGGTTCTCTGAGGCATAGAAAGTGTATCAATGAGGAGCAACAAAACAGTTACCCAAATACGACGCAGAGCTGTCATTTCAAATTATAAAGGAGAGGAAGAGAGAGAAGGTGCAGGTATACCCTCTACAGCCGGCTCAAAGAACATCTCCCCTTAAAAGAAATTGCCATCTTACACATTTCTGGTGATTCGATCTGATGGATAAAAGCTTAAATAATAAAACAATAAAAAATTCCCCTGTTTGATGAAAAACAAATGCTGGTATGTGTTGCACTTTGGTGTTCTCCCCACTTTTCTTTACGAGGAGAATCTAGAAACCAAAACTCCAGCATCGCAGGGAGAGCTAAAACGAACATTAAATTCAAAGCCAACTTCACCAGAAGAGCGTGAAACCCAACTACTTTACACAAAACTCTAATCACTTAACCGAAGGGCAGCGAAGCATGAACCCTAGAAGACGAAGAGAAGCTGAATACGAAAGTCACAAGCAAGCAACAAGTGGAACAATCAATTAAAAGCACAACTTCTCCAACAGTTATTACTTGAGGAAAAAGCATAGTCATACGAATTAACCAAGAAAAATACAAACAAAATACAAAATTCCCATGTGAAAGAAAGTTCTGATATTCACTAACCCCATTAAAACAAGAGCCGTTGCCAGAGGAGATGGCACAAAGCTTAATGGTGGATTTTCGTCCTCTGGGCTGAAACCTTGAATCTGCATTGAAAGGGGAACTGAAAGGAGTGGACGATGAAACCGAGGAGATTCTAAGAGTGAACTCCATTAATAATGAAACATGTGCACACACAAACAATCTTCAATTGGTTCAAAAATCACATTCGTCGACCCTTATATCAGTTCTACAGAACTGATGAAAATACCTGCTTTCTTTGACCCATGAGACGAGCTTCAAAGTTTCAACCTCGAAAATGTCGCGGATGATAACCACCGATATCCACCGAACACCGTTACATTATTTATCCGATACTTCATGGGTGCCACTAGGGGTGTCAATTTTCAACCCAAACCGTTAAAACCGGACCGAACCAGCCTGTTATAGCCCGAACCGGCCCGAACCGATCCTTAATGGGCCGTAATTGGGCTGAGGGTCCTCAGCCCGAACGGTTTCGGGCTGGGCCGGGCCCAGCCCGTGTGCAGCCTGTCAGCCCGTTAGTCTTTTACATAAATAAAATTAAAATATTAAATGTAATTTTTTTTTTTTTGTATTGTTTAAATGTAATTAATGATCCATGAATTTAGGTGTTTGAGACGTTGAGAATCAAGTTTGAGTAGTTGAGAGTTGTTAATACATTTAACGGTTTAAGTTTTAACTTTTTAATTTTCAAATTTCATTTAGTTTTATTATTTTAAAATTTAAAAGTCTTAATTGATAACTCTTGACTCTTAAGTCTTAATCTTAATTGTTAACTTTTGAATTTTCAAATTTCATTTAGTTTTATTATTTTAAAATATAAAAGTCTTAATTGATAACTCTTAACTCTTAACTCTTAATTGTTAACTTTTAATTTTCAAATTTCATTTAGTTTTATTATTTTAAAATTTAAAAGTCTTAATTGACAACTCTTAACTCTTAAGTCTTTACAAAAAAAAAAAAACTCTTAAGTGGTTTGGATCAAGCTAATGCCATCACTTGTCGTTGGATCTACTTGGAGTCTTGATCCTCTATCTTTTGTAGTTTTGTGTGTGAGAAACTAGGATTTGGAGTTGAGGAAAAAATTAAATTAAATTTCAATATTGATTTTTAATTTAGTCCAAACCATTAGTCAAACCGAATCCAAACCATTAGGCCAAACCGTTAGTCTACCCGAACCCAAACCGCCCAAACCGAACCGCACCGAAACCTTTATCTTTTAAATGAGGTTGGTTTGGGTTGGGGTTTCCAACCGAAGCAGTTAGGCCCAAACTTTGAACCGCTTGCTCAAACCGCACCATGTTGACACCCCTAGGTGCCACGGTTTCAAAGAGTCTTCATCCTTCAGTCGTTTTTTATAATACTTTCGTGGGTAAAATGTTTTTATTTATTAATTATTTATTTATTAATTATTTATTTTATTTAAGTAAGAAAGATCTTTATTAGAAAGGAGAACCTAATACTAATAAAGTGGTCCAAGTGGTAAGTTGCTTGGTTCGTTTAAGCAAGGTTCCAGTATCGAATCCTTGTGTGTGGATGCAAAAAATCTTTCTTTGGAAGACTCCACCCACCACACCAGGTGTGCGACGCGAGTCAAACACCGGTTTATAAACCGAGTTGGCAAACCAAAAAAAAAAAAAAAAAAAAAAGAAAGAGAACCCGCAATTACAACCTAAAGATAAAAACATCAAGTAACATTAACGACTACATGAGTGGGGGGTGTGTGCAAGTATATAAAGGCTTCCTGAGTTAAGGCTCCTTCCTTGGCCAAAGCATACGCAGCTATATTTGCCTTCTTGTCTAGGGAGAAGCTCATTGGGTTTTGGACTTGATTTAGACCTTCAATTCCCTATTTTGGTAGCCTTTTCTTGTCTTGCTTGGTCGATTCCCCGAGGCCAATCGACCAACAAAGAACAGATACACTTAAAGATCATCTGTTAGAGTTTGTTGGTGCTCTTATCATAATGGAAGTCGTGTTGTGGCCTCCTTTGTTCTAAAGCCTCAAGAGCGTGGAAAAACTCTCTCAAAGCCTCTCCTTAGTGTTTGTGAAGAACTTTTGCAAAGAGCCAAGTTCTTCAACTCTTGTTCTTCAATCGAAGAGTTAGTAATCTCTTTTGTATGGAATTGATCTACTCTCTTACTTAATTTATTCTCTTTGTTGAGATTATGAAGAAGAAGATCTTGTATCCTTGCAACTATTCTCTTCTACAATCTCCATTCATTCTTAAGGTTCTATGATCTTTATATTGATCTTAATCATGATCCTTGTGATTTCTTCATGAAGCCATGATCATTCTTTCGATTTGATTTCTCTAGCATGTTAGATATGTTTTACATGTTAACTTCATGTATGATGCCCTGTTTATGTTCTACTAGAATGAGATCCTATCATCTCTAGTTTTTCTCTTGAGTTCATAGCGTGTTTCATAAAAAACTATGAATTTGCAGATTAGAAAGTCATGTTTCCAAATTAGTAAGTAGTGTTTTTTTTTTTTTTTTTTTTTTTTCCTGTGTCTAATCTATGCTATTTTAGTGTTAGATTAATGTTTTAGAGAGGTTTCCTCCAAGTTTCGTAGTATTTCGGATCTTGTAGAAATGAGTTTCGGATCAAAAATCAGATTTCTACTGCGTACGGGTGGTCGATTGCTTGGTGGCCCGAAAGCCAATCTACCTTTTAATCGACCAAGCAAGACGATAGCGTGTTCTTTGTTGATCTCCGATCTTTTAGGCCTCTTTCCTAATGATGTATCTATGTTTGTTTAGGGTTTATTTGCTAATTTGAACCATTCTCTTTGACCTTTGGATATTCATCAAAGCTATTTAAGATAAAAATTGAGTTGTTTCCATAACTACATAGATTTCATGAATCTTAGTTTATATTTTGGGATTTTCTTAGCTTCACTACCATAATTGTATTTTTTTTATTATATCTGATGTAAGTACTTCAAGTACGTAGTATCATGTTCGTGTATTCTTTTGTTTTCGAATACTTATTTTTATCATTTACATATGCGATTGATCATGTTTATGTGAATATTTCTACATGATGAGATATATCGGTTGTGTGTGATATGATTGAATTGAATTGAGAATGTTATTGAATAGGTATGATTTGGAATTGGGCTCATAGGCGTTCAAGATTGGTAACCAACTTTGTAACAACTTATCTTCTAACCGGGATCCGTATTGCGGGTCCAGGAGCCAAAAGGTCTAACCGAGTAGGTATTTACGAGTGTCGAATAGAAGTCCATGATCCGGCCCTGCGAACCCATGGATCTTGGATTCTTTTGGTGAAGAACTTTGCCTTGCTTGGTAGTTGGACTTTTGGAAGGCAAGTGATGTCTGGAGATGTCCGGAATGAAGGTAAGACCTCCCCCATGTCTTCATTAGGGTTAGGTTGTACTTGGACATCAACCCCCTGAGCAAAGCACCCTTGTATAGTAATATACTTGGGCGGTTGCTAGTGGTGGTTGATTAAACCAAGCGACCGCCTTGAGCGATACTTTGGTCCTTTGCCCTATTTTGCCCCAGAGACTCCTATAAATAGTAACCCTCACCCATTTTGCGAATATTATATTAGGGATTACTATTTTGGAGGTTAAACGATTGTGGAGACGTCTTTGGGGCAGATTTGAAATCTTTGTTAGAGTCCCGAAGGTTCTATTGTCATTCATAGTTGATCTGGTTGAGGTAAGTGATTCACTGATCCTCTTACTTCACTTTTAGCTATGATAAAAGTAGATTAGTGTTTCCCTTTGGTTGTTCTTGATCCTTTTATTGCATTGTCTACCTTTTTGATGATCTTGGTGAGATCGAGATCCGAAGAAACCACGATTTAGTAGAAAAGGGCTGATCTAATCAAGGAGGATTGGATGACCAATTTGATGTCATTGGTTAGGTTTAGTATCACCCGTGGTTATGGGAGTGATAGATTTGAGATTCGGACTATGATCATTCAAAATTGGATTGAAAATGGATATGAAATCGAGTTTCGGATTGAAACTCCATTTTAATAGATCACTAGTGGTGGTCGCTCGTGACGAAGCGACATTGAAAAAGCGACCGGCTGGTTTCTAGTGACCAAATAACTTTTGGTTTGATCCGATTTAATTCATTCGACTTATACCTTATTGTAACCTTGTCTAGGTTTCTGTTTCAAATAAAAGTCTTATAATAGTTTACGGATTACGAAGCTAGAGGAATCTACATAATTACAAGTAAGGACATACAATCCTATCTTTATGAAATAGCTTAAACATGCTAGTCTAGTGTACGGTATTATTGTTCTTTCATTTCATATATTATTTTGTAACCTTGTTTAGCATCTTTGATCTTGTTATATGCTTGATGTTTTATACTTGTCTTTACTTATACTTTGTTGATCATGAATGTGTTTTACGATGTTGGTTGGTTTGTGGTTACGATGGAAGGGGTATTCCATTGGGATATCCTAGCTTGGGATATCGAGAGGGCTGTGGTATGGGGACATGCTGTTGATGTCTCTAGATCCTATCATAACTACTAGATGACATACCTAGGTAGAG